>NW_026851068.1:0-6193 GCF_030913465.1 Colletotrichum navitas
ATAAGTTAATATAGTTAACTATATATATTAGTAGTAATTAATAAATAATAGAGATAACTATAGTTCTTTATTATATATAAAGAAAAGAAAGATAATTATTATAGGTTAGTTAGTTAAATAGCTAACTTATTACCTATAAATCCTTAGAGAATCTATAGCTAAATATTTAAGGATTTACTAGTAATAAGTTATTAAGGTTAACCTAATAACTCTAATATTTATCTATAATAGTCAACATTATAACATTATAATTTATATAAAGTAATATTCTTAATATTCTTTTAATTATTATATAACTACTTACTATAACTATAAGACCTTTTTAAGGTAATTTCTTAACTTATACTACTTACTTATAACTATTTAACTAGATAATAAGTTTAAATATATAAGTAAAATATTTAAGAAAAATATATAGTATATATATCTATATACTAACTATATACTAGGCCTATTTTCTAGAATACTTTCCTCCTTTCTGCTTAAACTAACGTATATAGGATACATAAGACCTCTTAGACTTATAAGAAGTCTTACAAAAAGAACAAGTATACTTCTTTAATACCCCCTATAATAACTAATTAATATATATATATATAAATACTATAATAATTATTACTTACTAACTAAGGTATAAAAGAAGGCCAAAAGCTTTCTTCTAGAGCTAGAAGCTAGGTAGAAGAGGTTAAAGTATCTTCTTAGGGGGTAAAAGAAGATAGAATATCTTCTAGATACTCTATAAATTTAGAAAAAAGGTTAATAAAGGCAAAGGTAGTATTATTAGAAAGCTCTTAAGAAGGAGAATCTAGTAGTACCTCTTTAGGAGAGATATAACTAGGAGGGGCTTAAGAAAGACCTTAAGGAAAGTGCTAAGCTATTATTTAAATAATAACTTGTTAAGCAGTAAGGTCTATTGCTAGTAAACTAGCTAAAGGAGTAAAAGAATCTATTATATCTAATATATAGAAAAAGGTATAATTTCTTATTCTAAGAACTATCTAAAATAAAAGGAGGATTTAAGGAGTATATATAGATATTCTTCTTCTTCTTCTTCTTCTTCTTTTCTTAGAATTCTTAGAAATAAAAGAGGATAAATATTTACTCTTAGTTAAGTTAAAAAACCTGATTTTTTCTAGTTCTAATGTAGGTCTTTATATATTACTACCTTGTATATATAGTACGGTAGAAGTGTATAAGTAAGAAGAAAGTATAAAAACAATAGTAAGGTAGGAGTACATAAGTAAGAAGAAAGTATAAAAATAATAGTAAGGTAGAAGTATATAAGTAAAAAGAAAGTATGAAAATAATAGTAAGGTAGGAGTATATAAGTAAGAAAAAAGTATAAAAACACTAGGATTTTATAAGCCTTTCCTATTTAAGTAAGTAACTTATTAACCTAACTAATTACTACTTTAGGAAATATATAAGTTTTATAATAATTATAAGATTTTAAGTTTTTTATCTTTTTTTAAAAAATAATATATATAATATAAGGTTAAAGTTAATATATATAGTAATACTAAAATAATAATTATATTTTACTAAAGTATAGTACTTTTTTATATTAAGACTTATATTCTTTATTTACTTTAAATATCTTATAATATAATATTTTAAATATTTATATATTATAATATACTTTATATAGCTTATAACTATATAGTATAGTTATAAGCTATATAATTCTATAAGGTTATAAGTTATTAGTTATAAAAAGATTAAGTAAAAGTAGTTTATAGTAGTATAGTATATTATAATAGGGTTAGGTGGCATAGTCCTAAGAGTCACGTGGTGGTTAACACAAGGGATAGAATAATAGAAAGGCCACCTACCTGTTAAAAAAGGGATTTATAGACCTAAGAAGGGATCAGGGGAGACATATTTATTTATACATAGTCGTTATCGCTAGCCTTAATACTCTATATAGAAATACACTACTAGTTATTACTACACTTTTATTTATTTAGGGAAATTTACTCTTTTTATAATTACTTTATTAATTTATACTTTTATTTTAGTATCTTTATAGATTAGGTCTAAGAATTACAAGACCTATTAATTAATCTATATATTATTATTATTAGACGTTGTTATAGTATAGGTGGTTTTCTTATATTTTACTATTCCTCTTTTCCTTTGTTAGGTAGCCTAGATGCCCTGCCCTTTCTTAATAGTGCCTAGAGGTAGATCTACTTCTTCTTTAGTATAGGTATTCTATACTAGACTATAGATAGGCTCTCCTATATAGTTATAATAAATTTATAGTTAATAAAAACATAAATATAATATATTATTAATATTTAGTAATACTTCTGCTTAATTAACGGTAGAACTAGCAAGAGATATAGTAGCTACACGCTCTTATAGACTAATTTATAGGGATAAGATAGACCTTAAAAGCCTTTCTTAAAGTAGTAGAAATCTACTAAGATTTATTAAGTATATATATATTTCTTTTCTGTTTTTAACCTTCCTTTTTGTTTTATATTTCCTCTTTCTAATTATAAGAATATAAAATAGATTATTTAACTTATAAGATAATTTATAGATCTAAAATACACTAATATAAATAATTAATAGTAGTCCTACTAAGCTAATAAGTAAAGTAGAGGCACTAGTTAAATAAAGCTAATAAATATTTTACCTAAGATATTAATAAAAAGAGATAGTATTTTTAAGAATAAACCTATAAAGGGTTATATAGTATAATAAATAGTAGCTATATATAGATAATGTCTTATAGCTACAGTATATACTAAACAGAGGGCTAGAAGCTACCTAATTTACTAGTTTAAATATTAGTATACACTTTTATTATTAAAACATTAACTTTTTTATCTTTTTAAGAAGTCTACAGAGGACTATAATACTTATTAAATTATTTATAATAGTTAATTTATAGACCTAATTTACTATAGCTAACCCCTAAATCCCTTTAGATAAGAGTAAAGAATCTTTATTATCTAAAGGCAAGGATATAAATATCTTTAGTAAGGCTAGCTTTAGTAATATATAACTATAAGCTTTTCCTAAGAAAGATAATAACATAGGAGAAATAATAAGTATACTACTATTATAGGGACCTTCTTTTATAACCCTAATAGACTTTCTAAAGTAGCCTATAACTATATAAGACTATTTATAAATAGCTTAACTCTTTAGTAAGTAACTAATAATTATTTAGATAAGCCTTTTTTTAGCTAGGGCGCCTAAATTTAAAGGTAATAATATTTTAGACTTCCTAGAGGAGTTTAATAACCTTTTAGCCCTTATGCACAAGAAGTTATTTAAGAGGATTTAAGAGGTCTATATATACTTTATCTCTAACTATTTAAAGGTAGTAAAGTTAATTACTTAGGACTAGACTTCTTAGGTAACTATAAAGGATAAATTAATAAAGGTCTTTAGGTTAGTAGACCTAAAGATACTTTAGAACCCTAATAAGGAGTTATAAAACCTTATAAATAGTCCTTATATTATAAATAGTAATCCTAGTAAAATAATAACTCTTATTTTAACTATTTAAACACTATAGTATAAAGCTAAGGCCTATAGAGATATAAAGCTTACTAATATAAAGCTTATATAAATTATCTTTTATTATTTCTTATAGAAGGTAATAAGGGCTATAGCTAAGTACTTAAGCTATAAAGTTCTAAATATACTATTTAAACTATAAGTTAATATTAAAATACTTTAGTTATTTAGTCTAAAGGATAGTTAGCTTTATAATAGCTATTAAGTAACTTAAAGACTAATATTACTATACTATAATTAAAGTCTAATAGTAAGGTCCTAATAGTTAAGACTTTATAAAGAAAGCCTACTAGCGCTATAAGCTAGGGAGTTATATCTATAGTTAAAGCCTTTACTAAAGACTTTTAAGACCTTTTAATTAATAAGGCTAAAGTGTAGGCAAAGATATAGGTAGTAATTTAGTAAGCTCTTTAGCCTAATAACTCTATAACTATTAATATTAGAAATCTTAATCTTATAGTACTAAGGTATTAACCTTAGCCTTATTCTTAGACCTATAGTAGTAGTTATAACTATAGTTAAGGAGGCTATAGTTATAGAGAAGGATATAGGTATAGCTAAGGTAGTAGTAATAGTTATAACTATAGTTTTTACTAAGGCTACTAGGGTTCTTAACTTTAATATTATAATTACTTTTACGCTAATAGTACTTATTAGTTTTATAAAGTAATAAATTATATTATTACTAACTATAACTATACTTATTACTATATTACTTATAGTATTTATTACTATAAAACCCCTTATTAGTATTTTAGAGGAATAAATAATCCTAAGGCTATTATAGAGCTTAGTATTATTAACAAAGGATATAATAAGAGATAGCTAGATAATAAGACTATTTTTATTATATCTTAATGTACTCTAAGGCCTTTAAATACCTTGTTAATATAGTTTACTATATAGTATATAATATTTTCCTAGAACTAGAAGAAGAAGTCTAAGCCTATAAAGCCTACTTTACTATATAACCTTTGTTAAATAAGTCTATAAATCTTAATCCTATAGAGAATATTACCTTTATAAATAACTATTTAAAGTCCTTTTATTTCTCTACTATTATAGCTTAGGCTAAGTATATATATATTACTAAAAAGACAAAAACGCCTAGCTATAGGTAAAAGCCTTATAATATATAATAGTAATATAAGCCTTAACCTATTAACCTACTTAATGTTTAGTTTTTAGATCTCTTAGTTATAGATTAAGTTATTAAACTTAATAATAATAAAAAGGTTTAAGACCTTTCTTTACTAAAGGCTAAAGACTTTTATTTAACTAATAATATACTAGTAGAGAGATTTATATTATAAGGTAGTTAAAACCTTATGCAAAAGCTTCTTTATAAGTAGACTAATAATAAGATATTAGTCCTAGAGACCTTTCTTTAATAAGTATAGCTAAAGTATAATAATATAGTCTATTAATAGGCTAAAGTAATAGTTAATAACTATAAGGCCTATTTTACTAAGGAGTCTTATAGTGTCTTTCTAGCTATAGATAAGTATCTTTTATAACACTTTAATAAAGTTAGTAACTAAGATAGTGTTATCTAGGAGTAAATATAAAGGTAAAATAAAGTAATAGGATTTTTCCTTTATACTATAACTTTATAAACTACTACTATAGCTACCTTAAAGGATTCTTAGACCTATATTATTAACTTTAAGGTTAATTTTATTAATACTGTCTTTAAAAAGACTAATACTATAAAGTATTAATAAGACTTTATTATTATAAATTTAAGGAGAATTATAGTTTATAACTTTATTATTACTTATTAGTAGCTTATAGTTACTATATACTAATTAGATAACCTACTAATTAGAGGTATTCTTAATAGTAGTTCTATAATTAACTTTATTAGTAAATTATTTATATAAAGAATTAGCTTATAAGATACTATAGTTAAGATAAACCTAGGGATTAAAGGTATTACTAACTAGACAAAGAGGATTTAATTCTTAGGTGTAATTATAAATAATATTTACCTTAGGGACTACTATATCTAGGATATAGGATTCTTTGTCTTTTTAGATAGCATATATAATAAGGATTTAGTCCTTAGTGCCCTATTTATTCTTAAGACTTATATATCCTTAGAATATTCTTAAAACTAGATTATTAGTCTCTTTTAGTCTAAGAATATTAAGATCTATGTTCTCTTATTATTCTATACTAAAGGATTAACTACTTAGTTTCTAGATTTTATTATAAATATAAATTACTTCCTAGACATCTAACGCTTAAGATTACTTCTATAGAGGAGAGAAAATAGTAGCTATTACTAAACCTCTTAATATAGTAACTAGTAATACTTTTATAGAAACTAATTACTTAGTTAGAGGAGAACAATAGGAGAAGGAAATTAATATAATGCTACCTAGTATTAAGCTTCTGAGAAGTCAGGATATATAAAGTAAATATAAAGAAACTACTATACTTACTTAAATAATATAAGGTATAGCTTAATAATAATAAAGAAATTATTATAGTAATAGAGAAGATAGTTTAACCTTTAATAATATTTTAGAAGTAATAATTAAGTACTACTTTAGTAATAACTATATTAAGTAATATATATAATTTTAAAATTATCTAAGTATATAGAAATATATAATAGTTACTCTCTAGATTTTAATTTTATATTTAAGAC
>NW_026851069.1:0-6072 GCF_030913465.1 Colletotrichum navitas
TACCCTTGTGTATAGGCAAAGGTAGGGGATTCTACTAGTAGGCAGTATATTACTATTATATAACCTACTACCTCTAGCTATATTACCTATATACTAACACTACTATACTAAATAATAATAATAATATATATATACCTAAGATAGATAATATATATAAAGCCTATTTAAAGGGAATTAATATAGACGCTCCTAGAATTAATATAGATACTTTGTTCTTATAGATGCTCTACTATTTACTGTTCTAATTAGTCTAAGAAAATAGTATATCCTTATAAAGGTAGTAAAGGTAATTATACTAATATAGCTCTTCTATTATTCTATTCTACTATTAACTAATTAACTTATATAGTTATAGGAAATAGGCTTTATAAGGAGGTCTTTTTATAGCTATAAGAAATAGACTTTATAAGAAAGGCCCTCTTTATAGCTATAAAAAAAGCTCCCTTATTAAGCCTACTTTATAGCTATAAAAAGAGCCCCCCTATTAAGCCTACTTCTTATAGCTATAAAAAGAGCCCCTTTATTAAGCCTACTTCTTATAGCTATAAAAAGAGCCCCCTTATTAAGCCTACTTCTTATAACTAAAAAGGTTAGCCTTTTTACTAGGCCTATTTCCTATTTACTCTAAGAAAAGTAACCCTTTTTATATTTAAAACGCCTACTACCTAGCTACTTTTTTATAATATAGCTATAAGGATATATTATTACTACTAACTTTTTTTTACTAACTTTATATCTTCTAAATACTAGACTAAAGTAGCTATTTACTTATATAATTTTTATTATTCTTTTTTTACTAAAAACACTAGACTAGCTTCTTGTTTATTACTAGAATAAGGTAAAAATCTAGCTTTAACTTAGTTAACTTATATCTTATATAAACCTAGCTAAAGTTAACTTATTTTTACTTCTAGGTAAATAACCTTACTTTTTACTACTTATACTTTAGCTTTTACTAAAGATATAAGTTTTACTTATTAAGTAGCCTTTTCTTAGTAAAAATAGTTATAATAAGATAAGCTATACTATATTTTTTAGCCTACTATAGAAGAATACTATAATCTTTAGATTAAAGATCTAGTAGTATAAATTAAAAAAATATTTTTTAAAGATACTACTAGAGGTATACTTTTTACTTACTAAAAGCTACTAAATTAAGTATCTTAGTAAAGATCTTATAGTAGTATAAGGTACTAAGCTTAGTTAAAATAATATAGTCTAGACTATATTCTTTAATAAGGTCTAGGAATAGTCTTTTAGTAAAAGATATTACTTTTTTTACTAGCTAGTATTACTTTTTAATTAACACTAAATACTTTAAAGAAAGTATTAACTAAAGTTTACTAAGAAGCTTAAAGTAAGTAATTATATACTATTAGCTTCTAAGGACTTTATTCTTAGTATAAGCTTACTTAAACTATAACTCTTAATTACTAATTATATTTTATATAATATTAATAAGTTAATATAAGTAACTAAGACTATTTAAGAGATAGCCTTTAATATTATTATTACTTAACTTTATACTAAAGGTAATATAAATACTAAAGTTCTAGTAGTTTTAGATAAAGTAATAAGCCTACTATATTCTTAAAAGTAAGTATATTATATAAAGGTACTAGAAAATTAGGTATTAGTTAATAAACTTTTTATAAAGCTTAGTCTAAGCTTTCTTAAAGGTATACTTAGTCTTAGTAAAAATAATAAGCTTTTATATTATAAGAACTTTATAATATATATAAAAGGGGGTATTTACTAGTATATTAATATAAGCCTAGTCTTTATATTAGTTTTTACTAGTTAATTAATAAAGATCCTATATCTTATAATATTATAAAGGTTAAGAAAAGGTAGTTAAATTTATAGTTATTAATAATTAACTAGTTAATAAGGTAAAGTAGGAGTATAAGTGTAGTAGTACCCTTGTGTATAGGCAAAAGTAAGGATTCTACTAGTAGGCAGTATATTATATAACCTACTGCCTCTAGCTATATTACCTATATACTAACACTAGTAACTTTCTTGTGTAGTAAAAGTCATTAGTGCTCCTATTCCCCTAAAAAGCCTAAAAATATAATAAAAACAAGAAGAGCAAAAGTATTACACTTTTTATAGTTATATACTACTATAAATTTATTTATTTATTTACTTAGTAAAGGTAGGCTTATACTATTTTATTTAGGTATATTTCTCTTTAGCTATAGCTATTAGAGGTATATATCTATATTAAATAGATTTAACTACTATTAATCTATATAGTTTATATAACCTATTTTCTTTTCTAAGTGCCTATTATCCTATATCCTATTATTTTTTATTATATTTATATAACTTATCTCTTTATCTATATCTTTACCTTATTATAAAAGATAAGACTCTTAAGTGCTTAGTTTAGTAAGGACTTTATAAACCTATTAGTAAGGTTATTATTACTATAAATCTATTATACCTTAAAAAGCTTATATTACTTATATAATTATTATAGTGCTATAATATTAATTATTAAGTGCTTCTTATAGGTAGTACCTAACTTTACTAGGCACTTATATAGTAAGTATAAGTTAGTATAGGTAATAGTAAAAATTAATAGGTTACTAAGCTTATTTACTACTATTATAATAGTTATAAAAAAAGTATATGCTATATTAATGCCTATAACTATACTATAGACTTCTAATATAAGAACACTTTATATTACTTATTTAGATTTAGTTAATAAGAAATAGAGGATATTACTATAAAAAGTAAACTTACTTTACTTATTATTAACCTCTTTATTAGTAAAAAAGATAATAAATCCTAACTATAAAGTTAAGTTATAATTATAAGTAAAAGATCTATTAATAAATATAAAAAGCTTTATATTAAGTAAGTTAAAAAGAATAAAAGTAAAGCTATAGTTAAGTAAATTTATTTACTACTAGATTCTCTAGTTAAGTTACTAAATAGCTTTACTATTTAGCTTCTTATACTAAGCTATAGTAAATAGGTTAAAGTATACTTTAGGCTAATAAATAAAAGTAATATATACTTCTTAAGTATACTACTAGATATAGTCTTACTAGGCTATAGGTAATTTCTTATTAATAAGTCTTAGCTTTATACCTTAGCCCTTTTAGTAAAGTATAATAGAGGTGTTTTTAGCTAAAGTTAATAAGATAATCCCTTTATTAAATACTAAAGGTTTATTCTCTATAAGTAAAATTTTCTATTTTATAAAGAGCTTTACCTTAGTAAGCTTATTATCTTTATAGTTAAAAAAATTAATACTAGTTAGGCTAATTATATTATCTATTTATATCTTAATTATTATAAAGTTAAGGTTTTTTATAGATAAAAGAAGTAAGTATAGGTTATATAAAGTAGTAACTATATTAAGCTTTTCCTAGTAGTAGTAGTTATAAGTTGCCTACTAATAGGTACTTACTTTAGTAAGGCTATATAATAGCTTTACTACCTTTATTTTAGTGTCTTAAGGGTAGTAATTATAGATCTAAAGGGGAAGTTATATATAGATAGCGTAGTTAAGTTATAAAGTTAACTATATATAGGCCTACGTTATATCTTATAGCTATATTACCTTACTATTAGCTATAAGGGAAAAGGTAAGCGCAAGAATTATACACTAGCTAGCTCTCTAAATTATAAGTAACTAAACTAGTAAGGTTTCTTTGCTATTATTACTATAACCCTATACTATAAGTTATAATTTCTTATATAGCTTATTATTTTTGCCTTTAACTTTATTAACAAGGTAAAATTTAAAGACATAGCCTTAGTAAATAGAAGGGGATCCTATATCTTATAATATTACAAAGGTTAAGAAAAGGTAGTTAAATTTATAGTTATTAATAGTTAACTAGTTAACAAGGTAAAGTAAAAGTATAAGTATAGTAGTACCCTTGCGTATAGGCAAGAGTAGAGATTTTACTAGTAGGTAGTATATTATATAACCTACTGCCTCTAGCTATATTACCTATATACTAACACTTTATTACTAAGCTAGGCTATTACTTATATTATTAGCTAATAAGCCTTATTATTAGACTTACTACTATTACTACTATAAGTATAGTCCTTAAGCTACTTTTACTTAGCCTTAAGTATAATATTAAAGTTAATATAGTAGATATAAAGTTATTACTATATACTAAAGAACTACTTATTTAGTATAGCCTTTATTTATTTATTATAGTCTATAATAATAATAGTAAAGTAATAGACTAAGTGTTAGTCTATAAGTTAGTAAACACTTACTAAGAGAAACTAAAAACCCTTTAGCCTCTTATTATTAATAAGGCTAAATATAGCGTTATAAATAGACCTAAGGTAAGTCTATCTAGTAGCCTAAAAAAGGAAGAGTTTAAAGTAATTAGTGTTATAGGTATTATTAAAACTAATTACTTTAGGGAATTACTTTTATATTTAAAGATAATAAAGAAAGGTCTAGATAAGGCTAATAAAGTAGTCTAGCTTATTATTTACTTACTTTACTATATATAAGATATCTTACTTATTAAATAGCTTAATTAAAGCTATAGTTAGAAAATACTTATTTAACTTCTTTTAGTTTATATAAGCTTTAGTGTTATAGATATCTTATTAAGTAAATAAGAAATCTAGAAATTACTCTTAAATAATAGTATATATATTATATACCTAGATACTAACTTATTAGCTTATTATATTAATTATATTTATTATAGGCTAAGTAAGCCTATAATAAAAAGGATATATAGAGGCTTTAAGGCTAAGGCTATAGTTATACTAACTATACTAGGTATTAAGATATTAATATAATAGCTACTTACTTTTCTCTTAGGCCTCTATAATAATTTACTATTAATAACTATATTTCTAAAATATATATTTTTAAATACTATTACCTTTTAGTAGTTTAAGGTTACTAAACTAATTATATTAAAAGTAGTATTACTTAAGATAACTATAGACTATTTTTTTATTATACTTTATAATACTAAATCTATTAGCTTTTATAAAAATATTAACTTAATTAAAGAGAGCCTTAAAGGTTTATTCTAGATTACTAGGTATTAGTAAGTTTAAGATATTAAGTATAAGAAAAGAAGAAGATTAGTTACTTAAGGTATAGTATAAGGCTATAGTTTAGAAAAATACTTTACTTTAAAAGGAGGATTATTATAATAGTAGTAAATAAAGTAGTAAATTAACTTAAGGACCTTATTATTTTTACTATTAATAAGTATACTCTTATTATTAAAGAAGTACTATTATTAGCTATTAATTAGTCTTAATAACTTATTAAATAAAGTTAAAAGTACTATTAAATTACTATATAGTAAAATAAAGAGGTTACTAAGACTATTTATTATAAGAGGAGAAGCTATACTTTAGAGAAAGCTAAAAGAGAATAGTCTATTAAGTTTTTATTATCCCCTTAGAGAAATAGTAAGTAAAGTAAAGTATTAGCTTTATACTAAGGTAATATAGTTTATAGTATAAAAGAGGTTATATATCTTATAGTAAGCTTAATAAAAGCTTAGCTAGAAAGTTATACTGCCCCTTAGGATTACTAGCTTTATAGAACTAGCTAACACTAGGATAACTACTTTTAAAGGAGAAAGATAATAGTAAGTAGCTAGATAATAGTAGTAAGTTATAATTAGTTACTAGTTATTATCCTAAGATATAACCTATAGTAAGAGAGTAAGTAGGTTATATATTATACCTTAGACTATATTATAAGGCTATTATAAGTAAATAGTATAAATAAAACTAAGGTTAAATAAATTAACCTTATTATAAAGAGGGATAAAAAAAAGAGAGCTACCTTCTATAGGTTTAGTAGAATTTAGTTATACTAATAGTTTTTTTTAGACTAATTAGAATAGTAAATAGTAGAGCGTCTATAAGGACAAAGCATCTATATTAATTCTAGGAGCATCTATATTAATTCTCTATTTAAAAGGTAAATTTATAAATAAAGTAAATAAGATAAGTAATAATAATAGACCTATACTAGAATATCTAGAAGTAGTAGCTTCTAATTTATATAGACCTATAACTTTTATAATATATAATAAGAATAAA
>NW_026851070.1:0-6019 GCF_030913465.1 Colletotrichum navitas
CGATGAGCTCGCCGACATCCCTGCCGAGATGAGGGAGGTTGTTGCCGCTGAGATCGCGGCTTTCAGAGAGCGCAGCAACAAACGAGACATGGAACGGCTGAAGCGTGAAGAAGAGATGGAGGAGATGGAGCGGAAGCGCAATGGTCCGTCTCGGCCCTCACGACACGACTCTCCGCCGCCGTCCAACTCCAACAACATTCCTGTCGGTCCCCGTGGCATGCACAATGCGCCATCCGGGCCCAGAGGGCAGAACGGCAACCGCACCACGTCCTTTGTAAATGGAGGCATCTCCAACGCTGATCTCTCGATCAACCGTGAAGACGAGGAGACAGACGCCGACGATGAAGAGCTCTACCAACGGGAGCTTTCGAAGCAGAAGTCCGAGGAGGACAAGATGTATCTCGAGGCAGAGCGAAAATGGGTCAACAGGGAACGTTCTCGGGCGGCGGCCTTGGAACGCGAGAAAGAGCGTGAGCTTCAGGAAGAAGAAAGCCTAGAGAGACGCGTTCAGGAGCAGCTGGAGAGAGAGAGAGCCTGGGATGACGAACGAGAAGCTTCGAGGAAGAGCCACTTGTACTACCGCGATCACGCGGCCTGGGTTAAGAAGCGGCAAATCGAACGGGCCGACGAACAGGCCAGAGACGAAGCCGACCGAAGAGCCGAGGAAGACGAACGACGCCGAGAGGCGGCGGACATGGAGAGGGCGCGCGGCATGGCCGACTCCTTCCTGGACCAGCAGGCCCAGGAAATGGAGCAACGGCAACAGGCAGCGACCTCCGCACCCGCACCGTTCAAGCTGTCACTTGGAGCTGCTGCCCAACGCGCTCAGGCGCAGCGTGTGGCACCTCAACGACGAACTGTCGCCGAGGTGGAGGGTCTCCTAGATGATGAGGAGCAGGACAGCACAACTAGGAGACAGCTCATTCCCATCCAGTTTGAGCCTACGACTGCTGCAGACAAGATGACCGAGGAGGAGATCAGCAAGGCTGTCCGTGCCCTTGCGCAAGAGATCCCGTCCGAAAAAGATGGTCTGTGGAACTGGAGCGTGCAATGGGACTACCTGGACGAAACCATTATACGCGACAAGCTTCGGCCATTTGTGGAAAAGAAGATTGTTGAGTACCTCGGAGTCCAAGAAGAAATGCTGGTCGAGGTGGTCGAAGAGCACCTTCGGAAGCACGGCAAGCCGTCGGAACTGGTCGAGGAACTTGCTGCGGTTCGTACATTGAGCACCCAGTACCATGGAACTACTACTGACCTGTTTCATAGGCCCTGGATGATGAGGCGGAGGATATGGTTAAGAAGTTGTGGCGCATGGTCATCTTCTTCACTGAGAGTGAGAAGAGAGGGTATCCGGCGTAGTCTAGGCATCCGTTTTTGTATTATATCGACATTTCGGCAGCAGCATGCAAAAGAACCGGCTCTGCCCTTTGCTGGGGCGGCGGAAGACTTTCCCTATCGGACAACTGTTTTGATCGGCACCTATAGGGAAGAAAAGTGAGCGAGGCTTTCCACAGCCATTCCCCCGAGTTTGTGAAGACCAGGGAAACTCACTTTACTCACCAGAACACACCCGACGTGCTTCATCAACTGTGAGATTCGGCACAGCACTTTGCTTCTGCCAAGCTAAACCACCGGGGAGGGGGGCTTCCTAAGCTACGCATGTACGTGCTGTTCGTTGTTGGACTGTTGATTTATATCTAGGCTTCCCGTCACCTTTTTCACTTGCACCCTCCCCTGCGAAACTGATTTGTATCTCACTCCTCCACAAGGGGTCGAAGTCGCGTCCTAGAGACAACGCGGTGCCACAGTTTAGTTGCCGAGTGGTCAGTATGCTATCCCCGGCTCCATACCTTCCCACCTATCGACTTAACCCGCAGCCCAACGCCTAAGGCGAAGGTGGCAGTGGCATCAATTGTTGAAGTTACTAGAGGATCCAAGCATTGTGCGTAGATTGGGCAGTAGTGCTTGTGCTACGGACCGCCCACGATGCCGGGAATCATTCCATGGGTTCCAGTATGATCAGCTACGCGTTACAGACCACAGGGCTGTATTCCGAAATTCTCAAGATAGCCTGCGCGTGACAACCGAAAGCGCTTTCGCTAGCAACTTTAATCGCTCGCTCCACTGACGGGTGGGCCATTTCGCTCAGAGTGATTTTGTCACAGAGCCAGTCTCATCAAAACCATGCCAGTAACGACCCAACAAGGACCTTGCTGAATTGAGGCATCTGGCTGAGCCTAGCTTATGAAGCCGGAACGGCAGAGCTGTCTGTCTGTCATGGCTGCTCTGGACGTAAATCAAGAATCCCGCAGGTGGCGGCGGCAAGCCGTGCCCGGTGGTGACGAATAAAGCTCCGAGTGATACGGGCGATCCGGGCGTAGGGAGTGGATCACTCGAGGGGCTCAACAACGGCACTCAATGGGCTCGTATCGCACATACTAGTAAGCACCTTTGGGCGGGTCTGCAGCCTGTGCTGCCATTGGTGTTGGCTACAAGTTGTGATCAGCGTGGTGTTCATCTGAAGCATGGTGTGACCGACCAATATGCTTGCAGCATTTTAATAGATGCTCTTAAACTTCGTTCCAGGTTCCGACTTCCGTGCTTGACGAGAATATTGCGGCTGTTCTTCAATCTCAACAGCCGCGACCACTACTCTTTGCCGCCTTACAACCGGCGGCTTTCTTCTGAGAGTCGACGAGCCGCTCTCCTTTCTTCATTACACCTTAACCCCACTCCTCAACTCCTTTGCGACAGTCGAAATGCTTAATGCGAGCAATCTTCTGCGCCAGGGTGACCCATTTCCATCATGCCATTCTCCACCGGACGACCCTTTATTGGGATGATCCCACTTCCACATGCACTGCGGTCACCTTGCAGTGTTTCCTCCAGAAAGCCGGGAACTCCGTTATAAGAGGACCATCAATGCTACCCTTCCACGGTTACTGCCGATGACGCCCCCTGGCCCCCCAAAAAGTAGCCGAGTAACTTGAACTGTAAACTTCGATCCAATCTACTACGGTTTGATTGGGAAGTTGGGCTGCCGGCGGTTCCGTATTTCCGCCCATTGCGCGCGACGTCAGCCCCAAGAAACTCCAAGGCCCCTGAATAGCTTGCTGACCCCACTTGCCTGATTGTTAGCAAGCGGGATACGAGGTTATTGCGCCAAGAAGCCCTGCTCCTTCACACTAGTCCAGCTGCCTCGTCCGTGATGGATGGGAACCGAATTTTTCATGGTCAGCTTACTAGTTTTGGGTCTGTCCAATGTACCGCGCAGACTGTGCAGTTTAACGAGGCCCGGCCTCCCCCTCCCCCATTGCTGCACTGGCATTTATTAGAGGAACATCCTAAGCCCGCTATCCTCAAGAAGCCAAGGAGGCGTCCCGTGACCAACCATCCCTCTTCCTGGCCTCGTGAAGTGTCTTTCTCTCAACCATGCCGTGCTTTTCGTCTGGAACCTCCGCGTCGAGAAATTAAGTTGCCGACAAGGCACCCATACTGTGTATTAGTGTCTTGGAGCAGCCCAAGCCACAGCCGCCTGCCAGCGGAATATTTGCTCTTCCGCCAAGCTTAAATATGTTCTCCTCACCAAAACGTGCAGTTGCGTTGGCGTGTGCCATCTTTGTCTGTGTGCTTCTGACCGGCTACCAGTCAAGCAAGCAAAAGTATGTGGCGAAGCCTCTCCGGGTTGGAGGGTCCTTTAGGAATGGAACGATCGGGGTGTCCTCTTCGGCGGCATCGTCTCTCAATACACAAATACCCTTCTGGACCACGGAGCAGCGCGAGCCCCGATTTGCCTACGTGCAGTATGCGACTGACATGGACTATTTGTGCAATGCGGTAAGCTGTAGCCTTCTCACACAACGACCACGGGTGTTAGCTCTTGACAGACATCATGGCTAACACGCTGACATTAGGTCATCAACTTCCATCGTCTTTCATTGTTTGGTTCCAGGCACGATCAAGTCCTGATTATCCCAGACAAGTGGATGGAAGGAAACACAAGAGAAGCCGAAGCCATCAAGAAGATCAGGCACGAGCTTCCTCGCCTCGTTCTTCGACCCTTCGTCCTTCTTGCTACCCACAAAGGCAGTGCGACATGGGCCAAGAGCCTCACCAAGCTCCACGCCTTTGACTTAACCGACTACACGCGCGTTTTGGCCTTCGACTCTGACTCGCAAGTTCTCAATAGTATGGACCATTACTTCCTTGCCCCGATGGCCGCCGTTGCTGTACCACGAGCCTATTGGCTGAACGAGAAAGACACACCTATCGCTGAGCAGGTTCTCAGCTCCCACGTCATGCTTATAGAGCCAAGTAGGAAACGATACAAGAAGATTGTCAAGGAGGCGATGAGATCAGGCGACGTTGACATGGAGGTTATGAACCACATGTTCAAGGACTCGGCCATGATCCTACCTCATCGACGACTTGCGCTTCTGACAGGGGAATTCCGCCGCAAAGACCACAAGAAGTACCTTGCACCGGATGATGATGAGGATTGGAACGCCATGAAGGAGGTCTTGAGGTCCTACCTGGTTCACTTCAGCGACTGGCCGCTGCCGAAGCCGTGGAAGCCGCACACAGATGACCAGTGGCAGGCCGCCCTGCCCGACTGTCCGGAGGAGGAAGAGGACAAGCCTGACCGCCCGAGGTGTGCTGACCGAACAGTTTGGTCAACCATCTACAGTGATTTCAAGGATGATAGGAAGAAGTACTGCAGGACCTGGGTATAGTGTCATTTCAACGGGCAATAAAAGAAAAGCATGAATCAAATCAGCACGTTCTACGTCAAATACTTTCCGAATGATGGTCTCTCGAACGCCTGTTCCGGCTCCAGACATAGGACCCTCTAAATTACTCGATGAGTATTAATGTTCCTACCTCAATGCACGGTATGGTCCTCTCCACTCATGTGAAGTTTAATGTGGCAAGCCAGTTGTGAAGGTGGAAGGTGTGATCACCAGGTTCTCACACCAGTGATTAAGGCACGTTGTCAAGGTGGTCCCTCTTAAGGTGGCACACGTACAAAACCATGGTCTTTAACTATGCCAAAGACACAAAGTAAGTATCGTACCAAATAATTAATACAGTATCCCTTTGAGTGCCAGGTGACCCCACTAACCCCTTGGTGGATCCCCCTCCACTTTTACCCCTCACTTTTGGACATACATGATAATACATTGTTTTAGAATGTTATTTTGCTAGTAACTACTACTAATTTTAATATTATTACTAATATTATTATTAAAATCATAATGTCTTCTGATTTAGATACCTTTATTTATAGCACTATCTATGTAGAGGTCTTGCTGGAGGACCTTGCTGTTGCCTGCCTGGATAACTGTTGCCTGGAGCGGTGTAATAACGCAATAGTCTGGCCTAATAAGCCTCTGGACCTAGGCCCTCTAGGCTCCTTTATCCTTTTCAAAGTGCTAAATTAGTAGCCTAAGGTCTATAGGCTTTCTAATATTAATACCCTAATTAATCTTTTTCTTTATTATAACTTAGATATAAGGCTTATAAGAAGATATAACCCTAACCCTAACCCTAACCCTTATTATAGTATAACTATAAGGGATATAAAAATATATATATATAAGGATATAATAGTTGCCTATATAGAGATATACTCTATATATAACCTAATAGACCTATATAGACCTATTAAGAGTTACTCTCTTAGAAGTGCCTTGCCTCTAAGAGTATTAACGCATTAATAAGGTCAACAAGGTCAAGGTCAAGGCAACGATACGATACAGCCTAGGGTACTTTAAACAAGGTTACCTAACTTAGGCAAAACAAGTGAAACCGGATCCGGCGAATCTGTAACAAGCCAAAGGTTTTAGAACCACTAATAACTATATAACTATAACTATTATAAAGGGTTAATATATATATAATATAGGGTTAATATATACTATTATAGAAGGATCTAGTAAGTGTTATTTATTATATATAGAAGAGAAGAAACCACTAGAAGTAGTTTTATTCTCTAAGTCTTCTAACAACAATAAAT
>NW_026851071.1:0-6010 GCF_030913465.1 Colletotrichum navitas
AAGGCTCTACTAGTAATCCCTAGAGTTTCTCTAGCTAAGATAATAAAAAGATATTATAGATCTTATATCTAGTACTTATATTTATCTTATAAGGCTTACCTTTATTAACTACTTATATTACTATAAAAAGGCTAAAGTACTTATCTAATAGCTTCTTGAATAGCTACTTTTACTTAATAAACTTAGCTAATAAAAAGACCTTCTCTTTAACTTTAACGTTTATATTTAACCTCTTAGTTTTATACTACTTCTTATAGGCCTAGTTAATTACCTTTAATATTTTACTAATTATAGTTCTCTAGCTTTATAGTTACTTTACCTTCTTATATGCTATAGGGACCTTTAGTAGTCTTACTTTTACTAGGTGTATATTATATATACTATATAGTATATAGCCTATTAGTGCCTTTACTAGTACTACTTTAGTTATACTATATTATAACTTATTATAAATAAATTTAGCTATAGGTAGCTATTTTACTTAGTTATTTTACTTAATATTATAAAAGGCTTAGAGGTAGTATTTAATATTCTAATTTTACCTCTTTATTTACTTATTAGTTTAAGGATAATAGGCTATACTAAGCTTCTATTTAATAGCTAGCTAGTAATATACTACTGTCTAAAAGTAACTTATTAATAAAGACCTATAGTTTAATACTATTAAAGTTAAGAGTCTAAAATAAAAAAACACTTTATTTACTAAGAGGGTTACTAGCTAATTTACTATTAAGCTTTTCTTAGTAAGTAAGTAAATAGTGTACTTTATAAGCTTATTAACTATAACTAAGATACTATAATATATTTTACTATTAAATCTTTTTAACTTTAGTAGCTTAGTAATAAAGTCTATAGTAACCTACTCCTATAGTTAGTTAAGTAGTAAAAAGAAAACTAGTTTTTTATAAAGTAAGTAGTACTTTAGTTTTATATATTAGTAAGTAGTATATATATTAATATATTCTTTAATATTCTTTCTTATTAATTTCTAAAAGAATATTTACTTAATATATTTAGTTATCTAGGTTACCCTTAGGTACCCCCCTAATAGTTTATTATAAAACACTATAAGTATTCTTATTCTTATTATATATTACTTTAGTACTATAAGTCTACTTTAGTATTAAAGTAACCTATTTTTCCTCTTAGCCTAGTTACTTCTTAGTTATTATTATTCTTTAGACTAAATCCTTTTATTCTCTAGTTATACTATAGTAACTTGTTCTTCTAGGGTAGTAGTAAGCTCTTCTAAGGCTACTATATTTTAACCTAGTAATCTACTATACTTAATTACTACTACCCTCTTTTAAAACTAACTAAGGAAGTCCTCTAAGAATATATCTTATATTAATTTTTTTTTTACTAAGCTAATAGTCTAGCCTTTATAAAAGCCTATTTACTATATTATTTTTACTTAGGTAGTATTTAATCTTAAAATTAAATAGTAATAGGTCCTAAAGTAACCTAGTTTAGTAGTTATTAAGTTATAGTTTAGCTATTAAGTAATAGTACTCTAAGTAGTCTATTAGGAATATAATATAGTACTAAGTATATAGAAAGTAGTATCTTTAATAAATAGCTACTTCTTAAATTATAAGTAACTTAGCCTCTAGTACTCTATAGTATAGCTTTACTTTTTAAAGTTTTTATAATATATAAGCTATAAGTTACTAGGTTCTTTTATAAAGCTAGCTTAGTACTACTTGTATTATAAAGTTAAATATATTTATCTTAACTTAAATAAGTAATATAAGATTAAAATACTATAAGATAAAGGTATAAGTAAATATAGTATAAACCTTATAGAAGGCTTTCTTAGTTTTCTTTATAATTACTTATTTACCTATTACCTTAGTAAATAATTAGTTAATAAAGAGGGAATATACCTTAGAATAGTTTATAATAAACTACTTATAGAAATTTATAAACCTTAGGAAGGTCTATATTTCTTATACACTAGTAAGTAGTAGCTACTAAGTAATTACTTTTACTTTTTCTTGTTTTATTAAAATACCTTTATTAGATACTATAAACCCTAGAAAGCTAATAGACTTAGTATAAAAGGTATACTTCTTAGGGTTAGTATATAGCCCTATAGTATTTAACTAGCTTAGTACTATCTTTACTAGTTCTATATAACTCTCTTTATTCTTTATATAAATTAGGATATTATTTAAATAGATAATATAAATAATATTTATAAGACTTACTAAGGTATTATTAATATAGGATTAGAATATTATAAGTATATTAACTAGCTTAAAAAGTATAACCTAATACTTATAGTGCTTATAGTAAGTATAAAAGACTATCTTTTATTTAATTTTATTATAGATCTTTACTTAGTAGCATATATCCTTAAGGTTTAGCTTTATAAATTACTTTACTTTTACTAAATAGTCTAGGATTTCTCTTATTAAGAGTAGTAGTACTTAGTTCTTAATTATAATCTTATTAAGCCTATAGTAGTTAATATAAAGGTAAAGCTTACCTTTTTTCTTAGGTATAAATAAAATTAGTACCCTTACTAGTAGTTTTAAGGGCTAGATTTAGCCTTTAGCTAAGGATTTATTAATATACTTCTTTAGCTTTTTTAGCTTTTGCTTTACTAATAAGTAAATAAAGCTAAATAGTAGTACTATACTTAGTTCTAATTCTATTATATAAGTCTATATATTATTTTTTACTAGTTTTACTACTAGGTCTATATTAAATATATAGGCTTATTCTCTATATTTCTTTAGTATTATAGTCTTTATATTACTAGCCTTACTAGCCTCTTTGTCTTTTTTTAGTATATAAGTAAGTATCTCTAGTACCCCCTTTAGTGTTCTATACACTAGGTGTTAAATTATAGGTAGGTCTACTAAGACTACTTTAGTATTCTTTAAGGCCTTCTTAACTACCCTTTAGCCTTATATTAGTTAGATATAGTCTTTACTTAGTAAATAAGTCTAGCTAATTATTTTTTACTTAAGGTTAAGCTTTACTACTTACCCTTAGGAGATCCCTAGAATAATATTATATTCTCCTATATTACTTACTTATAAAGTATAGCTTTATATCCTTAAGATTCTAATATTATTTTTTACTTTTAATACTATTTCTTTTAAGCTATAATCTAAGGCCTTGTCTTCTTATATACCTTATAGTAGTAGTCTTTTTCTATAGACTACTAGTAGCCTCTTTATATATAATATCTTTTAGTATATAAAGTTTTTATTTACTACTAAGTTAATTAATACCCTCTTTTTCTTTTATATACTACTTATTCTAGTATAAAAGTCTACTTTAAACTAGTAGTATAGCTGTTATGATATTAACTATTACAGATAAATATTAGAGTTATTAGATTAACCCTAATAACTTATTGCTAGTAAATCCTTAGATATTTAGCTATAGATTCTCTAAGGATTTATAGACAATAAGTTAGTTATTTAACTAACTAACCTATAATAATTATCCTTCTTTTCTTTATATATAATAGAGAACTATAGTTACCTTTATTATTTATTAATTACTACTAATATATATAGTTAACTATATTAACTTATCTTTTAGTGTTACTAATACTAATTAGTAGTTAACTTTACTATTAACTATATAGGTTAACTTTACTATCTAAACTATAGATTAGTAAAGACTATAAGAAGAGGTAATTAATACTAGTTAATTATTTATATACCTAGAGTAAGTAAGTACTAAAAAACGCCTTTATAATTATCTTTACTATAATAGTTAATACTAATTACCTATTATAATAGGTCAATTAATAGATTTATAACTAGTCCCTTTAACTAGTAGAAACCTTATTAATTTATATTTATTATATAAGCTTTATTACCTTTAGAGAAGTATTCTTAACTATAAAAAACCTTTTACTTTATATACCTATAGCTAACTAGTAATTATTTACTATATCTTATTTATTATAAGCTCTTTAGCTTACTAACTTCTTTTTTCTATATATATACTTCTTTTACTAACTAATAGCGTTAATAAGTTACTAATATAATAGCTTATTATTTTCTCTCCTTTTACTAACTAATAGCGTTAATAAGTAGCTAATATAATAGCCTATTGTTTTTCTTTAAGTTATTTACCTATAAGAGTATATTTTTTCCTAGCTATTTATACTACTAGTAGTAATCCCTCTAATAAACGTATACGCCTTCTAGTCTACTAGAAAAAACGCCTATATTTAAGAGGTTATTAGGCTAATAGAGGATAATAGTAAATAATACTACACCTATATATAAAAGACCTAAGCTAAGATAAGTAAATATAATAAGCTTATAAATAAGTAAAGGTTATAAGCTACTGCCTTATTATTTATAAGGTAATAAGAAGAAGTTAATAGTAAATATAATATACTACCTAATATAAGGTAGTAAGTAGTAGTAATTAATAATATCTTTATTATACTTATTAACCTTATATAGTGTATTCTCTTATAGTAATAAGGAAAAGACTATATTAAGAAGTTAATAACTAACCTTATAAAGAAGTAATAAGCTTTTATACTTAATACTATTACTATATTTTATATTAGGGGTTATAAGTATAATAACTATATTAGTAGTAAATTACTTTACTACACTTATAAGGATTTTAGTAAATAGTCTATAAATAACTTTAAGGTAATTAACTAAAAGGTCCCAATAAGCCTATATAACTTCCTTATTAACTATAGTATATAAGTTAACTATAGTAAACACCTATTAATTACCTAATATATATTTAATACCCTTTAATAAGAGAAAGGCGCCTACTAGACTAATAAGATAATTACTATTATTAAAAGATTATTATATAACTTTAAATTATACCTTAAAGACCTTAACTTTATTAAGAATATCTAAGGTTATAATATAATCCTATATAGGTAAAAACTAGCTAAAGTACGCCTATTACTAGTAATTAGCTATTAGACCTTCTATAATAACTTAACTTTTACTTTACTACTACCTTTATTAACACTAAAACCTTATATAATAGCTAAAGTCTATAGCCTATATATAATAACTACTGTACTACTATAAGGGCTTTTATTAACTATAGTAATATTAATAGTAATATTAAGGCTAATACTAAAGTAAATAAGTAACCTTATAAAGATATACTTTAATACCTAGGCTATAAAGTACACTAGTAGCTAGTATAAGACTATTAACTTAAAATTACTATTATTCTATAACCTTTATATCTAAGTAAGTATAATATAAAACTACTATAAAGTAGTAATTTAAGTAATACTCTAAGGTAAACTATAAAAGTATTATACTTTTACCTTCTACTAATAGGTAAGTAATTTTAATACTTTAATAGTAAAGCTTAAAGAATAATTTAAAGGTAATAAGGTATACTTAGCCTATATTACTAAGCTTTACTATATATTATTTAACTTAATTACCTATAAAAACTATAATAAAAATAAGCTTAAGACCTTTAAGTTACTTATTAAAAGGGTTACTAAGCTAGTTAAAGTAACTACTTATAATAAACTACCTAAAGATAAGGATTATTATAAGTACTTTATTACCTATTACTATAGTATAGTTAAGTATACTATAGGTCTCTTTAACTTACTAGCTATATTCTATAGCCTTTATATATAATAATATAATAAAGTAATAAATACTTTACTTTACTATAAGCTACTTATATAATACCTTATAAATAAATCTACTATAGAGGATAAGTAATTTTAAGTTAACTATAAGTATAATAGTAGCTATAATAATTATACTAATCTATAGTAAATATAAGGTTCTTTATAAAGTAACTACTATAGTAAAAACTAGTGTAGTTATTAGAATATTAATACTAATAATTATATAACACCTAGTTAGTTAACTATAAATAGTTTATAATTTAAGGTTAAAGGGCATAGACTAGTTATTTAGCCCTTAGTTATATTAAGAGAGGATTATACTTTTAGTTAGCTAAAATAACTTAAGTTATACTTAAGTAGTATATAACTACTTTATATAATAATAGTAGAGTAGAC
>NW_026851072.1:0-5942 GCF_030913465.1 Colletotrichum navitas
ATATATTATTTAGTAATAACTTTATAAATCTATCTACTAGGTTATTACTACTATAAATCTACTATATCTTAAAAATCTTATAGTTTATATAACTAGAAAGGCTATAATATCTATTATAAGTTACTTCTCTTTATAGTACTAAGTTTTATAAGGCACTTATAAAGTAAGTATAAGTTAGTGTAGAGTTTATAGGTATTTATAGTAGCTTAAGGTAGTTAGTATTATTACAAGAGTAGTACTAATTATATAGGCAACGTTAGCGCTAGCAACTACCTATAGACCTTAGAGGCAAGTAACTATATATAACTTCTTATACTTTATTAAACTAAGTAAATAATATTACTAGTTAACTTAAAGCTTTACTGTTAGCAGTAGGTTACTTAATAATTTATTATTAGTAAAGCTATAATAAAGCTAAGTTAGAAGGTAAGTTATAGTTATTTATAAATAAGCTATTAATAAATATAAGAGTTAGTAGTTATAAGGTTAATTAGTAAGAATTATAGGCTATAGTTAAGGTTATAATTTACTATTTAATTTAGTAGTTTAAAGCTTTAATCTCTTTACTATAGGTAATTAGTGTTAAGTAGTAACTAATAGTTAAAGTAAGCTTTAAGTTAATAAAGAGCAATATATACACTATAGGCGTATTACTAGAATATCTTGTTAAGTAGTAGGTAATTTTTGTTATATTTAAAGCTTTTGCCTTAGCCTTTTATAAAAGGTAAGCTTACTTTAGTAGTAAATAATATAACTATATTAAGGTAATAAAGTTATTAGCTATTAGTAACTACTTAGGTTTACTATAAAAGTAGCCTTCTTAAGCTTTTTCTCTTTATAGGAAGAATTTACTTCTATAAGGCTAATTATATTATCTATTTATATACTAATTAATCTAAAGTTACTATTATTAGGTAATAATATTAATAGGTAAAGGTTAAAGGTTAATAAATTATCTAGAGATTCTCTTATAATAGTAGTTATAAGTTACTTACTAGTAGGTTTTTACCTCTATAATACTATATAATAGCTTAGTTACTATTATTATTATATTTACTAAGTAAAGATAGCAAATTTATATAGGTAGGTAGATAAGAATAATGTAATTTAGTAGTATTACTAATTAGGTATATACTTAGGTAATATTATATAGCTAGAGGAGAAATCTATATTAAAGTAGTAAAAAGGTAAAGGCAAAGATTAATTACTAGGCTATTTACTAGATAGTAGGTAACTATATAAGAATTATTTTTTTACTATTATCTATATAGCCTTAGATAATAAGCTATAATTTCTTATAAGGCTATTTATTTTTACTTTTTACTTTATAGACTATTTATAATTTAAATACGTAGGTGTTACTATAGGATTTCTTGTTATAAGTAATAATATAAAATACACTATAGTTAACAAAGGCTTTTACTTTTACCTTGTTAAATTCTTTAAAAGGTTTACTAGGTGTAGTAATAATCTTTTTCTTATGTAGCTTAATAGTAAGTGTATAGTCTACTTCTTATTTTATAGTTAAGAACACTATAGTTATAGTAAGGTATATCTCTATAAAGAACATAGGTATTAGGTTCTTTTATAGGTAACTATAGTATTATTATAGTAGTTTATTATTAATAATAATAGTATTATATACTTCCCCTTTAGCGTTAGGTATCTTTATAAGGTCTTCTTATGCTTATATAGTGTATATAGGATTATCTTCTGCTTATATAGAGTAGCTAGTAGGTTTATTTAGCGTAGAGAGGTCTAGTTAACCTTCCTCTATATAATAGGTTTTACTATAGTAATCCTAAAGTTACATAGGCTATAAGGTAAATTAATAGTGTAAGTAGTACTATTGTTAGTAATAAGGTAAAATAGGCCTTACTAGCTATATTTCTTACGCTATATATAGACAAAGGATTAAAGGGGTAAAGTAATAGTATTAGTTAAATCTAGGCTATTATATATAGTTAGTGCTTTATAAAGCTATTACTTTATATAGATTTAGTGTACTATAGCTATTACTTTCTTAATTACTTTAGTGTACTATATAGTAGTTATAGTAGGTAGTAACTTATTAGTTATTTAAGGGTATATACTAAAAACAAGGAAGTTAAGACAAGGCTGTCTAGGCTAGTAGTATTATTAATTACTTTAATAGTAAGTTAAAGGGTAACTTTAGGTTTAGTGCTAGTTTCTTTATAAATAATCTTGTAGGTGTAGTAAAGAGGTATATAATAGCGCTTAACTTTACTAATACTATAATAGGCTTTAATAGGCACTTTTTTACTTTAATAGATAACCTATAGGTAGTACATTTAAACTTACTAAAGTAAAAATTTAGGCTAGCGTTAGTTATTATCTAATTAGGTAGCTAAGATATATATTAATCTAGTATATCTATAGTGCCTCTTATATATACTCTATAGTAATAGATTATAAGAATCTTACTATATTAAACACTATTATATATTAACTATATAAAGTACTAGTTTATTACTATTAAGATATATTATATTAATAAGGATCTTATAGTTAAACTTATTATTATTATATAGTATAAACTTAAAGTAACTAGGAGCTTTAGAGTATAATTAGTAGTATAGTAGTACTTATTAATAGCTTTAATTAACAAGAGGGAGGTGTTTTTTAGTGTATTTAAGTAACTTATAAAGTTACTAAATAATTAGGTAGCTAAATTACTAGTAGATTTAGTGTAATTTACTATCTATTAAGTGTTACCTAGTAATACTCTTCTCTAGTAGTTATAAAGTATCTATAGGTAGCTAAATTAGTAGATAATAGGTATAACGTTATTACCCTAGATTAGCTAGTTAGTAAGGTTATTAAATTTTATACTATAATAGTCTATATCCTTTAATAGAAGAGAAATAAAGTATTAGTAGTTATTATATAAAAAACAAGGTTACTAAGTAGCATAGGTATATTAATTACCCCTAGGGATTTAAAGTAATTACTACTACTAAAGTAAATACTTACTTTACTTACTTAAGTAGTATCTATAGGTATCTTTTTACCTAAGTAGCACTAAGGGCAAAGTATTACTTATAGCTAGTAGTTAATTTCTTAGCTACACTAGTGTTAAGTATAATACTATAAAAAGTTACTACTAAATAGCGCTTATTAAGTATAAATATCTTGTTAGTTTTTATAGTCTTACTAGGTAATAGCTTCTCTAGTAGGTTCTTATAGGTAAGTGTATAGGTAGTTACCTAGTTATATAACTTAGAGAATATAGTTAGGCTATTAATTAATAGTTATATAAAGAAGGTAGTAGATATAAAGAACACTATATCTATATAGTTATTATTATTACTATAGGTTATTTATTACTATTACTTACTTCTTAAAGATAACTTATATTATAACCTTTATAGTTAAGAAGAAAGTAGTTAAAGGTAGCTAGTAAAGCTTATATAAAGTAGGTGCTTTTATACTAGTTAAATAAGGATTACTACTTTCTTTAGTGTACTTAGTTAACTAATAACTAGGCTTACTATAGATAAAGTACTTCTTAGTTAATTTATTACTACACTAGTTTTTACTATAGTAGTTACTTTATAAAGAACCTTATGTTTACTATAGATTAGTTAATTATTATAGCTACTATTATACTTATAGTTAACCTAAAATTACTTATCCTCTATAGTAGATTTATCTATAGGGTATTATATAGGTAGCTTATAGTAAAGTAAGGTATTTACTACTCTATTATATAGTTATATATAGAGGCTATAGAATATAGCTAGTAGGTTAAAGAGAGCTATAGTGTACTTAGGTATACTATAGTAATAGGTAATAAGGCACTTATAATAATCCTTATCCTTAGGTAGGCTATTATAGGTAGTTACCTTAACTAGTTTAGTAACCTTTTTAATAAGTAACTTAAGGATCTTAAGCTTATTCTTACTATAGTTTTTATAGGTAATTAAGTTAAATAATATATAATAAAGCTTAGTAATATAGGCTAAGTGTACCTTATTAGCCTTTAAATTATTCTTTAAGCTTTACTATTAGGGATTAAAATTACCTACCTATTAGTAGAGGTAAAGGTATAATACTTTTGTAGTTTACCTTAGAGTATTACTTAAATTACTGCTCTATAGTAGTCTTATATTATACTTACTTAGATATAAAGGTTATAGAATAATAGTAATTTTAAGTTAATAGTCTTATACTAGCTACTAGTATACTCTATAGCCTAGTTATTAGAGTATATCTTTATAAGGTTACTTATTTACTTTAGCGTTAGTCTTAATGTTACTATTAATATTACTATAGTTAATAAGGCTTCTATAGTAGTACAGTAGTTATTATATATAGGCTATAGATTTTAGCTATTATATAGGGTTTTAGTATTAATAAAGGCAGTAGTAAAGTAAAGGTTAAGTTATTATAGGAGGTCTAATAGGTAACTACTAGTAATAGGCGCACTTTAGCTAGTTTTTTACTATATAAGATTATATTATAACCTTAGATATTCTTAATAAAGTAAAGGTCTTTAAGGTATAGTTTAAAGTTATAAGATAATCTTTTAATAATAGTAATTATCTTATTAGTCTAGTAGGCGCCTTCCTCTTGTTGTAAGGTATTAAATATATATTAGGTAATTAATAGGTGTTTACTATAGTTAACCTATATACTATATTAATAAAGGAAGTTATATAGGCTTATTAGGACCTTTAGTTAATTACCTTAAAGTTATTTATAGACTATTTACTAAATCCTTATAGGTGTAGTAAAGTAATTTACTACTTTAGTTATAGTACTTATAACTACTAATATAAAATATAGTAATAGTGTTAAGTGTAAAAGCTTATTACTTACTTATAAGGTTATTAGTTAACTTCTTAATATAGTCTTTTCCTTATTACTATAGGAGATATACTATATAAGGTTGTAGTATAGTAAATATATTATTAATTACTACTACTTACTACTTATATTAAGTAGTATATTATACTTACTATAAACTTCTTCTTATTACCTTATAGCAAAGGTATAGTACCTATAAGCCTTACTTACTTATAAGCTTATTATATTTACTTATCTTAGCTTAGGTCTTTTACTTATAGGCGTAGTATTATTTACTATTGCCCTCTGTTAGCCTAATAACCTCTTAAATATAGGTGTTTCTTCTAGTAGACTAGAAGGCGTATATATTTATTAGAGGATTACTACTAGTAGTATAGACAGCTAGGAAAAATATACTCTTATAGGTAAATAACTTAGGAAAAATAATAGGCTGTTTATTAGCTACTTATTATACTATTAGTTAGTAAAAGAGGAATAATAGGCTATTATATTAGTAACTTATTAACGCTATTAGTTAGTAGAAGAAGTATATATAAGAAAAAGAAGTTAGTAAGCTAAAGAGCTTATAATAAATAGATATAGTAAATAATTACTAGTTAGCTATAGGTATATAAAGTAAGGGTTTTTTATAGTTAAGAGTACTTCTCTAAAGGTAATAAAGCTTATATAATAGATAAATTAATAAGGTTTCTACTAGTTAAAGGACTAGTTATAGATCTATTAATTAACCTATTATAATAGGTAATTAGTATAAACTATTATAGTAAGGGTATTTATAGAGGCGTTTTTTAGTACTTACTTACTCTAGGTGTATAAATAATTAACTAGTAATAATTACCTCTTCTTATAGTCTTACTAATCTATAGTTTAGATAGTAAAGTTAACCTATATAGTTAATAGTAAAGTTAACTACTAATTAGTGTTAGTATACACTAAGGGATAGGTAATATAGTTAACTATATATATTAGTAGTAATTAATAAATAATAGGTAACTATAGTTCTATTATATATAAAGAAAAAAGGATAATTATTATAGGTTAGTTAGTTAAATAAGCTAACTATTGCCTATAATCCTTAGAGAATCTATAGCTAAATATCTAAGGATTTACTA
>NW_026851073.1:0-5842 GCF_030913465.1 Colletotrichum navitas
TAGTAATATCCTCTATTTCTTATTAACTAAATCTAAATAAGTAATATAAAGTATTTTTATATTAGAAGTCTATAGTATAGTTATAGGCGTTAATATAGTGTATACTCTTTTTATAACTATTATAATAGTAGTAAATAAGCTTAGTAACCTATTAATTCTTACTATTACCTATACTAACTTATACTTACTATATAAGTGCCTAGTAAAGTTAAGTACTACCTATAAGAAGTACTTAATAATTAATATTATAGTACTATAATAATTATATAAGTAATATAAGCTTTTTAAGGTATAATAGATCTATAGTAATAATAACCTTACTAATAGGTTTATAAAGTCTTTACTAAACTAAGCACTTAAGAGCCTTATCTTTTATAATAAAGCAAAGATATAGATAAAGGGATAGGTTATATATATATAATAGGAAATAATAGAAATAACAGGATATAGGATAATAGGCACTTAGAGGAGGAAATAGGTTATATAAACTATATAAATTAACAGTAGTTAAATCTATTTAATATAGGTATACGCCTTTAATAGCTATAGCTAAAGAGAAATACACCTAAACAAGATAGTATAAGCTTATCTCTACTAAGTAAATAGATAAATAAATTTATAGTAGTATATAACTATAAAAAGTATAATACTTTTACTTGTTTTGTTTTTATTATATTTTTAGGCTTTTTAAAAGGAATAAGAGCGCTAGTAACTTTTACTATATAAGAAAGTTACTAGTGTTAGCATATAGGTAATATAGCTAGAGGCAGTAGGTTATATAATACACTGCCTAACAGTAGAATTCCTTACCTTTGCCTATACTTAAGGGTGCTATTATACTTATGCTTCTACTTTACCTTATTAACTAGTTAACTATTAATAACTATAATTAACTACCTTTTCTTAACCTTTATAATATTATAAGATAGGGATCTTTATTAATTAACTAGTAAAAACTAACACTTACTATATTAAACACTATTACTATATTAACTATATAAAGTACTAGTTTATTACTATTAAAATATATTATATTAATAGGAATCTTATAGTTAAACTTATTATTACTATATAGTATAAACTTAAAGTAACTAAAGGCTTTAGAGTATAATTAGTAGTAGTAGTAGTACTTATTAATAACTTTAATTAATAAAAGGGAGGTGTTTTCTTTAGTGTATTTAAGTAACTTATAAAGTTACTAAATAGATAAGTAGCTAAATTACTAGTAGATTTAGTATAATTTACTATTTATTAGGTGTTACCTAGTAATACTCTTCTCTAGTAGTTATAAAAGTATCTATAGGTAGCTAAATTAGTAAATAATAAGTATAATATTATTACCTTAGATTAGCTAGTTAGTAAAGTTATTAAATTTTATACTATAATAGTTTATATTTTTTAAATAAAAAAAATAAAGTATTAGTAGTTATTATATAAAAAACAAGGTTATTAAGTAGTATAAATATATTAATTACCTCTAGGGATTTAAAGTAATTACTATTACTAAAGTAAATACTTACTTTACTTACTTAAGTAGTATTTATAGGTATCTTTTTACCTAAGTAACACTAGAAGGTAAAGTATTACTTATAGCTAATAGTTAATTTCTTAGCTATACTAGTGTTAATATAATACTATAAAAAGTTACTACTAAATAGTGCTTATTAAGTGTAAATATCTTATTAGTTTTTATAGTCTTACTAGGTAATAGCTTCTTTAGTAGGTTTTTATAAGTAAGTATATAAGTAGTTACCTAGTTATATAACTTAAAGAATATAGTTAGGTTATTTATTAATAGTTATATAAAAGAGGTAATAAATATAAAGAATACTATATCTATATAGTTATTATTATTACTAATAAGTTATTTATTATTATTACTTACTTCTTAAAGATAACTTATATTATAACCTTTATAGTTAAAAAGAAAGTAATTAAAGGTAGCTAGTAAAGCTTATATAAAGTAAGTACTTTTATACTAGTTAAATAAAGATTATTACTTTTCTTTAGTATACTTAGTTAACTAATAACTAGGCTTACTATAAATAAAGTACTTCTTAGTTAATTTATTACTATACTAGTTTTTACTATAGTAGTTACTTTATAAAGAACCTTATATTTACTATAGATTAGTATAATTATTATAGCTACTATTATACTTATAGTTAACCTAGAATTACTTATCCTCTATAGTAGATTTATCTATAAGGTATTATATAGGTAACTTATAGTAAAGTAAAGTATTTACTACTTTATTATATAGTTATATATAGAGGCTATAAATATAGCTAGTAGGTTAAGAAGAGCTATAGTGCACTTAGGTATACTATAGTAATAAGTAATAAGGCACTTATAATAATCTTTATTCTTAAGTAAGCTATTATAAGTAGTTACCTTAATTAGCTTAGTAACTTTTTTAATAAGTAACTTAAGGATCTTAAGCTTATTTTTACTATAGTTTTTATAAGTAATTAAGTTAAATAATATATAGTAAAGCTTAGTAATATAGGCTAAGTATACCTTATTACCTTTAAATTATTCTTTAAGCTTTACTATTAAGTATTAAAATTACTTACTTATTAGTAAAAGTAAAGGTATAATACTTTTATAGTTTACCTTAAAGTATTACTTAAATTACTACTTTATAGTAGTCTTATATTATATTACCTAGATATAAAGGTTATAAATAATAGTAATTTTAAGTTAATAGTCTTATACTAGCTACTAGTGTACTTTATAGCCTAGTTATTAAAGTATATCTTTATAAGGTTACTTATTTACTTTAGTGTTAGCCTTAATATTACTATTAATATTACTATAGTTAATAAGAGCTCTATAGTAGTATAGTAGTTATTATATATAGGCTATTAATTTTAGCTATTATATAGGTTTTAGTGTTAACATAGGCAGTAGTAAGGTAAAGGTTAAGTTATTATAGAAGGTTTAGTAGCTAGTTACTAGTAATAGGTGTACTTTAACTATTTTTACTTTATATATAATTATCTTATAGCCTTTAATATCTTTAATAAAGTTAAGGTCTTTAAGGTATTCTCTAAAGTTATATAATAATCTCTAATAATAGTAATTATTTATTAGTCTAGTAGGTGCCTTTCCTTATTAAAGAGTATTAAATATATATTAGGTAATTAATAAGTATTTACTATAGTTAACCTATACTCTATAGTTAATAAAGAAGTTATATAGACTATTAAGACCTTTAGGTTAATAGCCTTAAAGTTACTAATAAGCTAGTTAGTAAGGTCTTCTTATATATAGTAAAGTAATTTACTACTAAGGTAGTTATTATACTTAGATTTACTAAGGTAAAATATAATAATAGTGTTAAGTATAAGGACTATTACTTCTTTATAAGGTTAGTTAGTAACCTTATAATATAATCTTTCCTTTATTAGTATAAAAGAATATACTATATAAAGGTAAAAGTATAGTAATAATATTATTTATTACTATTATTTTTCTACTATATTAGGTAGTATATTATATTTACTATAAATCTCTTCTTCTTATTACCTTATAGGTAAAGGTATAGTAACCTAAGAGCCTTACTTACTTATAAGCTTATCTTATTTACTTATCTTAGCTTAGGTCTTTTACTTATAGGCGTAGTATTATTTACTATTATCCTCTATTAGCCTAATAACTCTTAAATATAGGCGTTTCTTCTAGTAGACTAGAAGGTATATATTTATTAGAGGATTACTACTAGTAGTATAAATACTAAGAAAAATATACTCTTATAAGTAAATAACTTAGGAAAAACAATAGGCTATTATATTAGCTACTTATTAACTATTAGTTAGTAAAAGAAGAGAAATAATAAGCTATTATATTAGTAACTTATTAATACTATTAGTTAGTAAAAGAAGTATATATATAGAAAAAAAAGTTAGTAAGCTAAAGAGCTTATAATAAATAGATATAGTAAATAGTTACTAGTTAGCTATAGGTATATAAAGTAAAGGGTTTTTTATAGTTAAGAGTACTTCTCTAAAGGTAATAAAGCTTATATAATAGATATAAATTAATAGGTTTCTACTAGTTAAGAGGACTAGTTATAGATTTATTAATTAACCTATTATAATAGGTAATTAGTATAATATTATAGTAAAGGTATTTATAGAGGCGTTTTTTAGTTCTTGCTTACTCTAGGCATATAAATAATTAACTAGTAATAATTAGCTCTTCTTATAGTCCTTACTAATTTATAGTTTAGATAGTAAAGTTAACTTATATAGTTAATAGTAAAGTTAACTATTAATTAGTATTAGTAATACTAAGGGATAAGTTAATATAGTTAACTATATATATTAGTAGTAATTAATAAATAATAGAGGTAACTATAGTTCTCTATTATATATAAAGAAAAAAAGAATAATTATTATAGGTTAGTTAATTAAATAACTAACTTATTACCTATAAATCCTTAGAGAATCTATAGCTAAATATCTAAGGATTTACTAGTAATACGTTATTAAGGTTAATCTAATAACTCTAATATTTATCTATAATAGTTAATATTATAATATTATCCTTACTATAAGATTTAATAATAAATAAGTAAATAATATTTAAGTAGTATAAATAGCTAATATATATATTAACTAATATTACTTAATATAAACCTCTCTTCTATAGCTTAATATAGGCTACTATAATATAATCCTAGGATATTAGTAGTTTACTTACTATAAAGTAAACCTTAATATAAAAAACTAATGTCTTCTTTAGCCTTTTAATACCCCCTAAGTATTATTACTACTTACTATTATATAAGACATAGAAGACCTTTATACCCCTAATAAAATTAATATTTAGTACTAGATTAATACTAAAAGACAGTAAGCTATCTTTAAAGTTAATTACTAATAATACTAGTAAAAAATAAAAGCTAGGTAATTACCTTAGTGTCCTAGGTTAATTCTCTAATACTCCTATAAGTAAAATATAACTAAAAGCCTCTATAAGATAAAATAAGCACTCTAAGACTAAGACCTCTAGTAGCTAAGACTTTATAAAAAAAAGGATACTTAATATAACTAGTTATACTCTAAAAATATAACTACTTTACTTTTATAAATACTATTACCTTTAATATAAACCTTTAAAAAAAGAATATTAAATTAGGCTTTATTTTTTTAGAAGCTAGATAAGATAATTAATATAAAAAAAGAAGCTAAAAAAGATAAATAAAATCTATTAGACTAAGATAAGTAAGTTATAAAAGACTTAGTTAATATAAAGTTACCTCTTAAGCTAGTAGCCTACTAAGATATTTTTAGTAAAACTACTAGTAACTAACTTCTTTTTTACTATTCTTATAACTATAAAATTAAACTTAAAGAAAATAAAAAAGATAAGCTTACTTATTACCTCTTATATAAGTAGTTACTAGTAGAACTATAGGCTACCTAAGAATACTTACTAAAGAATCTCTAGAAGGGCTTTATATCCCCTAGGAATACTCCTTAGGCCTCTCTTATATTATTTATATATAAAGCTAATAAAAGCCTATAATTCTATATTAATTTTTAGAAGCTAAATAAAATTACTAAGAAAGACTAATACTTTTTACTATTTATTAATAAGACTTTAAACTAAATTAGTAAAGTAAAGATCTTTACTAAGCTAAATATTTAATAAGTATTCTATAAAATTAGAGTACTAAGAAAGAGTAGGGCATCTAGGCTACCTAACAAAGGAAAAGAAGAATAGTAAAATATAAAAAGACTACCTACACTATAACAAAGTCTAATAATAATAATAAATATATTAATTAATTAGTCTTATAATTCTTAGACCTAATCTATAGAAATACTAGAAT
>NW_026851074.1:0-5817 GCF_030913465.1 Colletotrichum navitas
GTCTTAGTGTATACTAAGTAGTAGGCTACCTATATAGCTTAAAAGAGTACTAAGAGTATATACTTATATAAATAAGCTAAATCTAAGGTATAGCCTAATATACTTATAGTATAGCTTATAGCTATACTTTTTTCTTTATACTAGCTACTACTACTACTACTACTACTACTACTACTAATATAGTTATCTTTTTATCTAGTAGGCTAGCCTAGGTAGTTTTATAATTACCTAGCTAAGTAGCTTATTATAGCCTAAGAGAGTATTACTAGTTCTTTAGCTACTATAAGTACTTATTAAACTATTTATTTTATAAATATAGTACTAATTAGTTACTTCTTTATATAGTTTATAAACTTTATTTATACCTAAGGTACCTACTTTATATTCTTTAATCTAAGAGACTACTAGTAAAGTAGTCTCTTTATACTCTTAAGGTGCCTTAGTATTATTTTACTTTATTACTATTATAGCCTCTCTAGAGGTCTAATTTAACTTATTAGCTATAACTAAATAAAGAATTATTTATTTTATATTTCTTTTATTTTTTCTATATATAGTCTATACTTTTATTATCTTTATTAATTAGCCTATATTTATTCTTATAGTTATCTAAGGCTATAGTGTTTTTTATTAACTTAATAGGCTTCTAAGTAGGCTCTATATAGCCCTTTTAGTATATTAATACCTATTACTTTTTTACTTTATATTTCTTATACTACTTAGTGCCTAAGATCTTAGCTACTTACTATTTTTTTTTATTTTTAATAACTAGTAAAGGTTATATATTAGTAATATACTACTTTAGTAAAAGGTTATTTACTATATAGTATAGTAAATTAATATAAAAGTAGTTATAGATATTACCTAGTATATTTAACTTTACTACTAGGGGGTAATAATTTTAGTAACTTAATACTTATAGTATAGCTAGTTAAGTTTTTAATTTAGCTAAAGAAAGTAATAGTTTTATATAGATAACTATACCTTATTACTAATATAAAAACGCCTTACTATACCTTTTTATTTATTTACTAATTCTTATATAACTTTCTAAGCTACTATAGTAGTAGCCTAGGCTATAGTAGTTATATTAACTATTTACTATACTAATTATTATATAGCTTCTTTATATAAATCTATTACCTTAGGTATATCTTCTTTAATTATAATAATATTAATATAGTACTTATACTCTAAGAAGAAGAGGCTTATACTAGTAGCTATAGTAGTATAATTATTAATTAATAGTTATATTACTAGTAACTACTATACTTAATCTTCCTAGAGGTAGCTTATATAGGTATAGAGTATTACTTAGACTTCTTAGTTAAACCTCTTAGTAGTACTATTACTTTAAGGGTAGTAGAAGGTACTAAGTTATTATATTATCTTAGTAAGTATATAAAAGTAGTACTAAAAGTAGCTTATCTAGTTACTTCCTTAGTTACTTACTATACTCTTAGGTATACTATAAAAACAAAAGTAGTAATTTAAAAAGTACTTTATATAACTTTTTACCTTTATAGTTACTATAGTCTTAAGGGTTACTAATTTACTTAGTTAGTTAATAATAACCTATATATATTTAGCCTAGTTTAGCCTTAATACTAAGAGGTTAATAATAAAGTCTATTAATAAGTTACTTTAGAGTTACTTTAGTATACTAAGTAGTTATAAAAGGCCCTTTTTTACTTCTTACTATACCTTACTACTACTATATATATTATAGTTATAAATAAAGTAGTATACTACTTATACTTACTTTAGCTAATAAAACTAATATAATAGTATTTTTAGTATACTATTATACTTAGGGTAGCTAGTTATAGTTAAGTTATAGCTTTATTAGATTAACTAGGTGTATAGGCTATTATTAGGAGATTTAGGGTCTTAGCTACCTAGTACTTATAGCCTCTTCTTCTAGGTAAGTTAAGACTTATTATTAAGTGTATAGTCTATAACCTAAATATATAGCTATAAGGTAAAAAGGAGCTTATAAGTACTACTAGAGATAGCTTAGTAAACCCCTTAAAATAAGGTATTATTATTCTATATAAAGTCTTATAGTTACTATAGGTTATTATTATTAAATATAGTTATATATAGTATAAGTAGTATACTTATACTATATACTATAAGTATTATAGTATTAGAGATTATTTAAATAATTTACTTTTACTTTTATTTATTATCTTAACCCTTTAGGGCATCTTGTTTATACTATAAGAGTATATTTAAGACTACTACTTTTTTCTTTAGCTAGTATATTATTTTAAAGTTATATTCTAATAGGACTTCTATTTACTAGCTTTAATATTCTATTAGTTTTTACTTCTTTATAAAGTATTCTAAGGACTTATAGTCTATAACTACTATAAATACACTTTTAGTGCTCTTAAGCTTTACTCTCTATATATATAAGTAGTTAATAATAGTAAGTATCTTTTTATTATAAATTAGGTAGTTATACTTAGTAAAAGTAAGCTTATATAAGTAAAAAGTAATAGGTTAATACTAGCTAGTACTGTCTTTTTATATTAATATACTACTAGTAGTATAACTAGAGTAGTTAGTCTTTATAAATATTAGCGCTTATAGATTAAAGTTATATAATAAAGGGTATATTAGAAGTACTTCTTAATATTATAAAACGTCTTTTTATAATCTTTGTTTTAGTAAAAGGTTATATTTTTTTTATTAGCTTTATAAAGAGAGCTACTATTATAGAGTAGTTATTAATAAATATCTAGTAGTAGTTAGTAAACCCTAGGAAACTCTAGACTTCTTTAACTAATTTAGGTACTAATATTTACTTATAGTATATATTTTATCTTTGTCTATAGATATACTTCTTTTTACCTTAAGTATAAACCTAATATACTTACCTTTTAACACTAAATTTACTCTTAGCTATATCTAGGCTAAGCCCTTATATATATAACTTAGTAAAATATTATACACTTTTTCTTATAGTCTTCCTTAGTACTACTTAAGTAAATAAGAATATTATTAAGGTATATAGTAATATAGTTATTAAGGAATTTATATAAAGTGTTATTAATAAAGTACTACTAGCTTATAAGTATATTAGTTAACCTAAAAGGTAAATAAGCTATTTAAAAGCCTATAATATATATAGAATATAGTCTTATACTTATCTTCTTTTACTATTCTTATCTTATAGAACACTACTATAATATTTACTTAGTATACTACTTTATACTTTTACTTATTAAAGGTCTTAGTAATTAAAGAAGTAAGTAGTAGTCCTTCTTTATAATAGTATTTAGTATATAGTAGTTATAGTAAAAGCATAGGCTACTACTAGGTTTATATATAAATAGTACTAGTATACTTATAGCTAAGCTACTAGTATATATAAATCCTTATTAAGAAGTCTTCTAGTATTCTCTTAAGTATAAGTAGCTCTTATATAATATACTATAAAGTAGTCCTAAGGTAATATAGTATTAGGTTTAAGGTTAATATATAGTCTTAGCCTAGTTAGTACTAAGGAACTATTATTAAAGTACTTAGGTTAAATAAGTTACTATATTTATTATAAACTATTATAGTAAAGCTATAATTACTATAGCCTATTAGGCTACCTTATTTACCTTTAGTATTAGTGCCTTTTATATATTAGCTAGGCTAATAGCTATTACTTATAAGAAGGCCTAGCTATTTTATTAAGAAGAAGTAGTACTTTTATTATATATACTCTTTATAGGTAGCTTATTAATAAAGTATAGTAAAGAGGGGTACACTTACTATATATACTACTTAGATTTCTTAAACCTTAGCTAACTTTTTTTAGCCTACTAGTTATAATATAAGGTTAATATAGCTATAGTAGACTAGTATATTTAGCTATATTAAATATAACTTTATTATCCTTTATCTAAGGCTTCCTTAAGAAGAATCTTAGCCTAGGTTAAGTATAATATATATATAAATACACTAGTAATAACTACTTAACTTTAACTTAAATACTACTATACCTTTAGTTATTATAGGCTAAGTATTATTTATAAATCCCTTAAAGGGGTCTTATACTATAAGATATATAGAAACGCTTTTAGTATATAAAGTAGCTACTTACTATTATATAAGTATTATAGCTAGTATTAGTAAAGGCTTAAATATAGAACCTTTATTAATATAGGCATCTAGTAGTACTAATAGTTAATTATTTTCTATTATATAAAAACTTCTTTTAACTTTATATTTCTTACTTATTAGCTCTAAGGCCTAATTTTACCTTAAGTTACTTTTTTCTTAAGTCTTTACTATTAATATCCTTTTTTTATTATTATTTAATAAAAGCTCTTTAATATATATAAGGCTACTATTTAGCTATATATACTACTAGTTATATAGTAGTATATTATTAGTAATATATTCTTTTTTAGTAGTAAAGTATACCTAGTGTCTTTATATATACTACTACACCTTATTAGTGTTTACTATTATTCTTATAAAGTAATTTTATTACTTTATTTTAGATAACCTTACTATTATAGTATTACTATTAGTATCTTTATAAAGGTAAGTACTACTTTTAAAAAGGTATAAGAGGTCTTTAACCTTCTAGATACTTTAGTAATTTACTTAACTTACTTATTATAGTTATCTAAGAGGAAGATATTTACTAATATAGTATAAATATATAGTAAAAGCATATTTATAAAAAGTATAATATATATATTATAGTCCTAAGACTACTTATTAGCCTCTACTAGTATCTTTTAAACTTAGATAAAAGAATAAGAAGGTTTTATTATCCTTTATATAGATAAAGACTAGTACACTAGCTATATACTACTTTATATTAAGGTTACTATAAGTATACTCTAGTACTATAAGAATTATTTAAGGTTATAGTTATATTATTTACTACCTTACTAATAAAATATAAAGATAGTATATTATAGCCTAATCTTTAAGTATATATTAATAAAGTACTATACTTTATAATTATTTATAAAGAAGGTATAATTAAGCTTTATTTTATTATATATTTAGTATAACTATAAGGGAAAGATATAGTATAGGCCTAAGAACTTCTTAGTAAAAGTAGTAGCTTCTAGGTCTATACTTAAGAGCTAGCCTCCTATATAGGTATAGTAAGTGCCTATATAAATTTAGTAGGTATTTATATAGGCCTAGCGCCTATAAGTGTAGGTTTAGTATACTCTTATGTAGTTACTATACTTTTCTTTACTAGCGTTATAGTACTTTATTTAATAGTTATTATATTAGCTTAAAGGCTTAGGATAGTATTATATATTTTAAGTAAGGCCTTATATATAAAAGCTGTCTTCTTTTGTGCTAGTGTAAGTATATTACTTAGCTTACTTATTTAGTTAGTTAAAGAGTCTAGATATATAAGGGGTTAGTATTACCTTTTAATAGGTATATAGTAACTTAATATAATTAATCTAGACTAAGGAGAGAAAGTTATTTATAGTAGTATATATATTATATATATAAGGTTAAATAGGGGCACTAACTAAGTACTAACTAAATATACTCTTCTTGTTAGCCTATACGCTATAGTAGGTAAAGCTTTACTACACTTACTGTAGCTCTAGCTTATAATAATACTCTAGGTTATATAGTTTATAAAGTATAACTTATAAGCTATAACTTATAAGTATAATATATAATTTTTATATTTAATAATACTATTTAATTATACTTAGTTAAGTAGTTTAAATTATAAATACTATAATTATTAATATTTATAATCTTAAGATTTATAGCTTTTTACTTTTTAACTCTTTAGGTTTTATTATACTTATAGATACTACTATA
>NW_026851075.1:0-5808 GCF_030913465.1 Colletotrichum navitas
GCAATTAGCACAAACTATTGTAGTGAGGGTATTCGCAGAGGCGTTTTTTAGTTCTTCCCTACTCTAGGCGTACAAGGGTATTCGCAGAGGCGTTTTTTAGTCCTTGCCTACTCTAGGCGTACAAACAGTCAACTAGCGATAGTTGCCTCTTCTGTAAGTGACCTTGCTAATCTATAGCAAATTCTACTATAACAGCTAGCTAGACTATCATAGTAGAACTAAACACTGATTAGTGTTAGTATAACAGGTGGTCTGCTAATAACGGCGAAGCCTTCTGGCTGGTTGGAGCAATAGATCTTTGATTAATTATCTACTATTGCCCGAAGAGTAGAAGGAATCTAGAAGAGGGGGTCTGGCCAGATGGGCGATATATATAGGGGCTGTAACTGGTGTCCCAGTTGTTCCGGTTCTGGATATCCTGGCAGGATATCTGCCTAGATCTGCCTAGATATTAAGGATGCTAATTGTTCTGACAATAAGACTACTATAGAGTAGTAATTTAAGTAATACTTTAAGGTAAACTATAAAAGTATTATACTTTTACTTTTTACTAATAAGTAAGTAATTTTAATATTCTAATAATAAAGCTTAAAAAATAGTTAAAAAGTAATAAAGTATACTTAGCCTATATTATAAAGCTTTACTATATATTATTTAACTTAATTACTTATAAAAACTATAATAAAAATAAACTTAAGATCCTTAAGCTACTTATTAAAATAGTTACTAAGCTAGTTAAAGTAATTACTTATAATAGTCTACTTAAGAATAAAGATTATTATAAGTACTTTATTACCTATTACTATAGTATACTTAAGTATACTATAGCCTTTTTTAACTTACTAGCTATATTCTATAGCCTTTATATATAACTATATAATAAAGTAGTAAATACTATACTTTACTATAAGCTACCTATATAATACCTTATAGATAAATCTACTATAAAGAATAAATAATTTTAGGTTAACTATAAGTATAATAGTAACTATAATAATTATACTAATCTATAGTAAATATAAAGTTCTTTATAAAGTAACTACTATAATAAAAACTAGTATAGTAATAAAGTAACTAAGAAGTACTTTATTTATAGTAAGCCTAGTTACTAGTTAACTAAGTACACTAAAGAAGAGTAGTAATCTTTATTTAACTAGTATAAAAGTACTTACTTTATATAAGCTTTACTAGCTATCTTTAACTATTTTTTTTTAACTATAAAAGTTATAATATAAGTTATCTTTAAGAAGTAAGTAATAGTAGAAAATAACTTATTAACAATAATAATAACTATATAAATATAGTGTTCTTTATATTTATTACTTTCTTTATATAACTATTAATTAATAGCCTAATTATATTTTTTAAGTTATATAACTAAGTAACTACTTATATATTTACTTATAAGAACTTACTAAAGAAACTATTATATAGTAAAACTATAAAAAAATAAAATATTTATACTTAATAAGTACTATTTAGTAGTAACTTTTTATAGTATTATACCTAATACTAGTATATTTAAGAAATTAACTACTAGCTATAAGTAATACTTTACTCTTTAGTACTACTTAGGTATAAAAATACTTATAAATATAGCTTAAGTAAGTTAAATAAGTATTTACTTTAGTAGTAGTAATTACTTTAAATCCCTAGGAGTAATTAATATACTTATATTACTTAGTAACCTTATATTTTATATAATAACTACTAATACTTTATTTCTCTTTTACTTAAAGAATATAGACTATTATAGTATAAAATTTAATAACCTAGCTAACTAGCTAATATAAGGTAGTAATATTATACTTATTACTTAATAATTTAGTTACTTATAGATACTTTTATAACTACTAAAGAAAAGTATTACTAGGTAATACCTAATAAATAGTAAATTACACTAAATTTACTAGTAATTTAGTTACTTATTTATTTAGTACCTTTATAAGCTACTTAAATATACTAAAGAAAACACCTCTTTTTATTAATTAAAGCTATTAATAAGTACTACTACTACTACTAACTATACTCTAAAGCCTTTAGTTACTTTAAGTTTATACTATATAATACTAAGTTTAACTATAAGATCTTTATTAATATAATATATTTTAATAATAATAAACTAGTACTTTATATAGTTAATATAGTAATAGTGTTTAATATAGTAAGATTTTATAATTTATTACTATAGAGTATATATAAGAGGTACTATAGATATACTAAGTTAATATATATTTTAGCCTACTTAATTAAATAATAACTAACGTTAGCCTAAATTTTTATTTAAGTAAGTTTAAATATACTAGCTATAGATTATTTATTAAAGTAAAAAAAGTACTTATTAAAGCCTATTATAGTATTAGTAAAGTTAAGTACTATTATATACCTTTTTACTAAGCCTATAAAATTATTTATAAAAAACTAGTACTAAACCTAAAGTTACTTTTTAACTTCTTATTAAAGTAATTAATAATACTATTAGCCTAGATAGCCTTATCTTAACTTTTTTTATATTTAGTATACATCCTTAAATAACTAATAATTTACTACCTACTATAACTACTATATAATATACTAGAGTAATTAAGTAAGTAATAACTATAGTATACTAGATTTATATAAAGTAATAGCTATATAAAGCACTAGCTATATATAATAGCCTAGATTTAATAATACTATTACTTTACCTCTTTAATCCTTTATTTATATATAGTATAAGAAATATAGCTAGTAAGGCCTATTTTACTTTATTATTAATAATAGTACTACTTATACTATTAATTTACCTTATAGTCTATATAACTTTAGGATTACTATAGTAAAACCTTACTATATAGAGAAAGGTTAACTAGACCTTTTTATACTAAATAAGCCTACTAGCTACCTTATATAAGTAAAAGATAGTCCTATATATACTATATAAGTATAAAAAGACCTTATAGAGCTACTTAATACTAAAGAGAAGTATATAATACTATTATTATAAATAATAATTAACTACTATAATAACACTATAGTTACTTATAAAAGAACCTAATACTTATATTTTTATATAAATATACTTTACTATAACTATAGTATTTTAACTATAAAAGAAGAATAGACTATATACTTACTATTAAGCTCTATAAGAAAAAGATTATTACTAAACTTAGTAAACCTTTTAAAGAATCTAATAAAGTAAAAGTAAAAGCCTTTATTAACTATAGTATATTTTATATTATTACTTATAATAAGAAAGCTATAGTAATACTTATATATTTAAATTATATATAGTCTATAAAGTAAAAAGTAAAAATAAGTAGCTCTATAAAAAATTATAGCTTATTATCTAAGGCTATATAGATAATAGTAAATAATAATTCTTATATAGTTACTTATATTTAATAAATAGTATAGTATTAACCTTTACTTTTACTTTTTTATTACTTTAATATAGATTTTTTTTAGTTATATAATATTACCTAAGTATATACTTAATTAGTAATACTATTAAATTATATTATTTTTATTTACTTACTTATATAAATTTACTATTTTACTTAGTAAATATAATAATAATAGTAACTAACTATTATATAGTATTATAAAAGTAAAACCTACTAGTAAATAACTTATAACTACTATTATAAAAGAATCTTTAGATAGATTTATTAACTTTAACCTTTACTTATTAATATTATTACTTAATAATAGTAACTTTAGGTTAATTAGTATATAAATAGATAATATAATTAGCCTTATAAATAGTAAATTCTTTACTTATAAAGAAAAAAAGCTTAAGAAGGCTACTTTTATAGTAAAACCTAAGTATTACTTATAGCTAATAACTTTATTACCTTTAATAGTAGTATATTATCTATTACTACTAATAGTAAGCTTACTTTTTACTAAAAAGCTAAAGTAAAAAGCTTTAGCTTATTAATAAAAAATTACCTACTACTTAGTAAGATTATATCTAGTAATATACTATAGTATATATATTACTTTTATTTATTAACTAAAGCTTACTTTAACTATTTAGTTACTATTAACACTAATTACCTTAGTAAAGAAATTAAAGCTTTAATTACTAAATTAATAGTAAATTAATAACTTTAACTATAGCCTATAATTCTTACTAATTAACCTTATAACTACTAAGCTTTTAATATTTATTAATAGCTTATTTATAAATAACTATAACTTTACTTTTAACTTAGCTTTATTATAGTTTTAGTAATAAATAAATTATTAAGTAACTTACTACTAATAATAAAAGCTTTAAATTAACTAGTAATATTATTTACTTTAGTTTAATAAAGTATAAGAGAGTTATATATAGTATACTTACTTCTAAGGTCTATAAGATAGTTACTAGTACTAATATTATTTATATAATTAGTACTACTTTTATAATAATTACTAACTACCTTAAGCTACTATAAATACTTATAATACTTTATACTAACTTATACTTACTTTATAAGTGCCTTATAAAGCTTAGTACTATAAAGGAGAGGTAACTTATAATAAATATTATAGCCTTTTACTAGTTATATAAATACTATAAGATTTTTAAGATTTAGTAGATTTATAGTAGTAATAACTTAGTAAATAGAATTATAAAGTTATTACTAAATAATATATTAAAGAAGCTAGTTAGTAATAAGTAGTTAGAGATAAGATAAATAAATAAGTTTCTTATATATAATAACTATATATATAAAAAGTATTAAATACTTTTTAGCTTCTTGTTTTTATTATATTTTTTAGTTATTCTTTTGAATATAAATAATAAAGAACTTTTAGTACTATAGAAAGTTACTAGTGTTATAATATTAACTATTATAGATAAATATTAAAGTTATTAGATTAACCTTAATAACTTATTACTAATAAATCCTTAGATATTTAGCTATTAATTCTCTAAGAATTTATAGGTAATAAGTTAGTTATTTAACTAGCTAACCTATAATAATTATCCTTTTTTTTTTATATATAATAAAGAACTATAGTTACTTTTATTATTTATTAATTACTACTAATGTATATAGTTAACTAGATTAACTTATTCTTTAGTGTTACTAATAATTATCTAAAGTTTACTAAAAAGCTTAAAGTAAGTACTTATATACTTTTAGCTTCTAAGGACTTTATTCTTTATATAAGCTTATTTAAAGTATAGCCCTTAGTTATTAATTATATCTTATATAATATTAATAAGTTAATATAAATAACTAAGACTACTTAAGAGATAGCCTTTAATATTATTATTACTTAACTTTATATTAAATATAATATAAACACTAAAGTTCTAGTATTTTTAGATTAAGTAGTAAGCTTATTATACTCTTAAGGGTAAGTATATTATATAAAGATACTAAAGAATAAGGTATTAGTTAATAAACTATTTATAAAGCTTAGTCTAGGCTTTCTTAATAATATACTTAGTCTTAGTAAAAATAACTAGCTTTTATATTATAAAGACCTTATAATATATATAAGTAAGTAGCTTATTTACTAGTATATTAATATAAGCCTAGTCTTTATTACTAAGCTAGGCTATTACTTATATTATTAGCTAATAGGCCTTATTATTAGACTTACTACTATTACTACTATAAGTATAATCCTTAAGCTACTTTTATTTAGCTTTAAGTATAATATTAAAGTTAATATAGTAAATATAAGTTATTACTAAACACTAAAGAACTACTTATTTAGTATAACTGTTATTTATTTATTATAGTCTATAATAATAATAGTAAAATAATAGACTAAGTATTAGTTTATAAGTTAGTAAATACTTACTAAAAAAAACCTAAA
>NW_026851076.1:0-5753 GCF_030913465.1 Colletotrichum navitas
TAAAGAAGCTAGTTAGTAATAGGTAGTTAAAGATATAGATAAATAAATATATTTTTTATATATAATAGACTATATAAGTAAAAAGTATTAAATACTTTTAGCTTCTTGTTTTTATTATATTTTTAGTTATTCTTTTAGATATAAATAATAAAGGATTTTTAGTACTATAGAAAGTTACTAGTGTTATAATATTAACTATTATAGATAAATATTAGAGTTATTAGGTTAACCCTAATGACTTATTACTAGTAAATCCTTAGATATTTAGCTATAGATTCTCTAAGGATTTATAGGTAATAAGTTAGTTATTTAACTAACTAACCTATAATAATTATCCTTTTTTTTTATATATAATAAAGAACTATAGTTACCCCTATTATTTATTAGTTACTACTAATATATATAGTTAACTATATTAACTTATCCTTTAGTGTTACTAATAGTAAATAATAATAATATTATTAATTATAATAATTATTATAATAAGAGTAGTAGTTATAATAATATATAACTATTATATATATATTAATAATATATATATCTATAATATATATATCTATAATATATAAATCTATAATATATAAATCTATAATATATAAATCTATAATATATAAATCTATAATATATAAATCTATAATATATAAATCTATAATATATATATTATTAATATATATATAACTATATATATATATAGTTATATTACTATATATAAAGAAGGTAATAATATAGAAGTATAAAGTAACTTACACTTAATTTTATCTATATCTAGTTCTTCTTTTTCTAATGTTGCTATTATAGGGTAGGTTTTTTTATAGTAAGTTACTGCATTAGACGTCTAAAATCAAGCTACTTTAGTAGTAAATTTCTTATTACAACCTTTAATATTATAGGTTAATTCTATTTCCTTATCTTTACCTAAATTAATAGGTAATAGTTTATAAGTAAATAAACCGTTAGTAATAGGATACTGCTTAGTGCCTTTAAAGATATAATTTTTTGGATTTTCTATTTTATAGGCGTATAAAAACTGGTTTTTAGTACTATTAATTAATATCTAAGAGAAATTAATAATAGAATCCTCTGCTTAAGAGGTGCTAGAGAATTTACTAGCGTAGAAGGAATCGCTAGATTTAGAAGCTATTTTTTTATTATATATATATATATATATACTTCTTTAATAAAGAGTAAAATAAAGTAGTTAAGATAGTTAATAGTTAAATAAATAGTTAAAAGTATTCTTATAATCTTTACTATTATTAATATAACAGTATTCTTTATAGTATATAAGAAAGTAAGTTACTATTTACTATAAGAAAAATAAAGAAGTAAAATACTACTATATATACTTTTTTTACTTAGTATATAACTTACTATAACTATATATTTAGTTTATAACTATAACTATACCCTTATACTATAGTTATACCTTTTAATTATATAAAACTATAAATATAACTATACTTTTATACTTTAGTTATACGTTTTAGTTATATAAAACTTTAACTATAACTATAACTATACCTATATCTTTAAGCTATAGTTATACCTTTTAATTTTATAAAACTATAACTATAACTATAACTATACTCTTATATTATACTTATAGTTATAGTTTAAGATTTTATAAAACTATAACTATAACTATAACTATACTCTTATATTATTGTTGTAATATTGACTATTGTAGATAAATATTAGAGTCATTAGGTTAACCCTAATGACTTATTGCTAGCAAATCCTTAGAGATTTAGCCATAGATTCTCTAAGGATTTATAGGTAATAAGTTAGTTATTTAACTAACTAACTTATAATAATTCTCCTTCTCTTCTTTACGTATAATAGAGAACTATAGTTACCTTTATTATTTATTAATTACTACTAATATATATAGTTAACTATATTAACTTATCCCTTAGTGTTACTAACACTAATTAGTAGTTAACTTTACTATTAACTATATAAGTTAACTTTACTATCTAAACTATAGATTAGTAAAGACTATAAGAAGAGGTAATTATTACTTATTAATTATTTATACGCCTAGAGTAGGCAAGGACTAAAAAACGCCTCTATAAATACCTTTACTATAATATTATACTAATTACCTATTACAATAGGTTAATTAATAGATCTATAACTAGTCCCCTTAACTAGTAGAAACCTTATTAATTTATGTCTATTATATAAGCTTTATTACCTTTAGAGAAGTACTCTTAACTATAAAAAACCTCTTACTTTATATACCTATAGCTAACTAGTAATTATTTACTATACCTTATTTATTATAAGCTCTTTAGCTTACTAACTTCTTTTTTCTATATATATACTTCTTTTACTAACTAATAGTATTAATAAGCAGCTAATATAATAGCCTATTGTTTTTCTCTAAGTTATTTACCTATAAGAGTATATTTTTCCCTAGTTATTTATACTACTAGTAGTAATCCCTCTAATAAATATATATACCTTTTAGTCTACTAGAAGAAACGCCTATGTTTAAGAGGTTATTAGGCTAACAGAGGATAATAGTTAATAACACTATGCCTATAAGTAGAAGACCTAAGCTAAGATAAGTAAATAAAATAAGCTTATAAGTAAGTAAGGCTTATAGGTTACTATACCTTTGCCTATAAAGTAACAAGAAAAAGAGATTTATAGTAAATATAATATACTACCTAATATAGTAAAGAAGATAGTAGTAATAAATAATATTATTACTATATCTTTTACTTTTATATAGTATATTTTTTACACTAATAAGAGAGAGATTATATTATAAGGTTACTAACTAACCTTATAAAGAAGTAATAGTCTTTTACGCTTAATACTATTATTATATTTTACTTTAGTAAATTTAAGTATAATAACTACCTTAGTAGTAAATTACTTTACTATATATAAGAAGACCTTACTAACTAGCTTATTAGTAACTTTAAGGCTATTAACCTAAAGGTCTTAATAGGTCTATATAACTTCCTTGTTAACTATAGAGTATAGGTTAACTATAGTAAATACCTATTAATTACCTAGTGTATATTTAATACCTTTTAATAAGAGGAAAGTACCTATTAGACTAATAAAATAATTACTATTATTAGGAGATTATTATATAACTTTAGAGAACGCCTTAAAGACCTTAACTTTATTAAAGATATTAAAGGCTATAAGATAATTATATATAAAGTAAAAATAGTTAAAGTACGCCTATTACTAGTAACTAGCTACTAAACCTTTTATAATAACTTAACCTTTACCTTACTACTGCCTATATTAACGCTAAAACCTTATATAATAGCTAAAATTAATAGCCTATATATAATAACTACTATACTACTACAGAAGCTCTTGTTAACTATAACGTTAATAGTAACGTTAAGGCTAATACTAAAGTAAATAAGTAACCTTATAAAGATATACTTTAATAACTAGGCTATAAAGTATACTAGTAGCTAGTATAAGACTATTAACTTAAAATTACTATTATTCTATAACCTTTATGTCTAGGTAAGTATAACATAAGACTACTATAGAGTAGTAATTTAAGTAATACTTTAAAGTAAACTATAAGAGTATTATACCTTTACTTTCTACTAATAAGCAAGTAATTTTAATACTCTAATAGTAAAGCTTAAAGAATAATTTAAAGGTAATAAGGTACACTTAGCCTATATTACTAAGCTTTACTATATATTATTTAACTTAATTACCTATAAAAACTATAGTAAGAATAAACTTAAGGTCCTTAAGTTACTTATTAAAAAGGTTACTAAGCTAGTTAAGATAACTACCTATAATAGCCTATATAAAGATAAGGATTATTATAAGTACCTTATTACCTATTACTATAGTATACCTAAGTATACTATAGCTCTCTTTAACCTACTAGCTATATTTTATAGCCTTTATATATAACTATATAATAAAGTAGTAAATACTTTACTTTACTATAAGCTACTTATATAATACCTTATAAATAAATCTACTATAGAGAATAAGTAATTTTAAGTTAACTATAAGTATAATAATAGCTATAATAATTATACTAATCTATAGTAAATATAAGGCTTTTTATAAAGTAACTACTATAGTAAAAACTAATATAATAATAAATTAACTAAAAAGTACTTTATTTATAGTAAACCTAGTTATTAGTTAACTAAGTATACTAAAGAAGAGTAGTAATCTTTATTTAACTAGTATAAAAGTACTTACTTTATATAAGCTTTACTAGCTACCTTTAACTACTTTCTTTTTAACTATAAAAGTTATAATATAAGTTATCTCTAAGAAGTAAGTAATAGTAATAAATAACCTATTAGTAATAATAATAACTATATAGATATAGTATTCTTTATATTTATTACTTTCTTTATATAACTATTAATTAATAGCTTAACTATATTCTCTAAGTTATATAACTAGGTAACTACCTATATATTTACCTATAAGAACCTACTAAAGAAGCTATTACCTAGTAAAGCTATAAAAACTAATAAGATATTTATACTTAATAAGCACTATTTAGTAGTAACTTTTTATAGTATTATACTTAACACTAGTGTAGCTAAGAAATTAACTACTAGCTATAAATAATACTTTACTCTTTAGTACTACTTAGGTAAAAAAATACCTATAAATACTACTTAAGTAAATAAAGTAAGTATTTACTTTAGTAGTAGTAATTACTTTAAATCTCTAGGGGTAATTAATATACTTATACTACTTAGTAACCTTATTTTTTATATAATTACTACTAATACTTTATTTCTTTTTTACTTAAAAGATATAAACTATTATAGTATAAAATTTAATAACCTAGTTAACTAGCTAATCTAAGGTAATAATATTATACTTATTATTTACTAATTTAGCTACCTATAGATACTTTTATAACTACTAAAGAAAAGTATTACTAAGTAATACCTAATAGATAGTAAATTATACTAAATCTACTAGTAATTTAGCTACTTAACTATTTAGTAACTTTATAAGTTACTTAAATACACTAAAGAAAATACCTCTCTATTATTAATTAAAGCTATTAATAAGTACTACTACTACTACTAATTATACTCTAAAGCCTTTAGTTACTTTAAGTTTATACTATATAATAATAATAACTTTAACTATAAGATCTTTATTAATATAATATATCTTAATAGTAATAAACTAGTACTTTATATAATTAATATAGTAATAGTGTTTAATATAGTAAGATTCTTATAATCTATTACTATAGAGTATATATAGGAAGCACTATAAATATACTAGATTAATATATATCTTAGTTTACCTAATTAAATAATAACTAACGTTAGCCTAAATTCTTACTTTAGTAAGTTTAAATCTACTACTTATAGGTTATTTATTAAAGTAAAAGAAGTGCTTATTAAAGCCTATTATAGTATTAGTAAAGTTAAGTGCTATTATATACTTTTTTACTACACTATAAGATTATTTATAAAGAAACTAGCACTAAACCTAAAGTTACCTTTTAACTTACTATTAAAGTAATTAATAATACTACTAGCCTAGATAGCCTTATCTTAACTCTCTTTATTTTTTGTGTATGCTTTTAAATAACTAATAAGTTACTACTTACTATAACTACTATATAGTATACTAAAGTAATTAAAAAAAGTAATAGCTATAGTGTACTAAATCTATATAAAGTAATAGCTTTATAAAGCACTAGCTATATATAATAGCCTAGATTTAACTAATACTATTACTTTACCCCTTTAATTCTTTAT
>NW_026851077.1:0-5700 GCF_030913465.1 Colletotrichum navitas
TAGTAGGCGCCTTCCTCTTATTAAAGAGTATTAAATATATATTAAGTAATTAATAGGTGTTTACTATAGTTAACCTATATACTATAATTAATAAAGAAGTTATATAGGCTTATTAGGACTTTTTAGTTAATTACCTTAAAGTTATTTATAAACTATTTACTAAAATCTTTATAGGTGTAGTAAAGTAATTTACTACTAATATAGTTATAGTACTTATAACTACTAATATAAAATATAGTAATAGTGTTAAGCATAAAAGCTTATTACTTACTTATAAAGTTAATTAGTAACTTCTTAATATAGTCTTTTCCTTATTACTATAGAAGAATATACTATATAAGGTTAGTAAGTATAGTAAATATATTATTAATTACTACTACTTATTACTTTATATTAAGTAGTATATTATAGTTACTATAAACTTCTTCTTGTTGCCTTATAGGCAAAGGTGTAGTAACCTATAAGCCTTACTTACTTATAAGCTTATTATATTTACTTATCTTAGCTTAAGTCTTTTGCTTATAGGCGTAGTATTATTTACTATTACTCTCTATTAGCCTAATAACCTCTTAAACATAAGCGTTTCTTCTAGTAGACTAAAAGGTATATATATTTATTAGAAAAATTACTACTAGTAGTATAAATAGCTAAGGAAAAACATACTTTTATAAGTAAATAACTTAGGAAAAAATAATAAGCTATTATATTAGCTACTTATTAACACTATTAGTTAGTAAAAGAGGTATATATATAAAAAAAGAAGTTAGTAAGCTAAAAAGCTTATAATAAATAAGATATAGTAAATAATTACTAGTTAGCTATAGGTATATAAAGTAAGGGTTTTTTATAGTTAAAAGTGCTTCTCTAAAGGTAATAAAGCTTATATAATAGACATAAATTAACAAGGTTTCTACTAGTTAAAGGGACTAGTTATAGATCTATTAATTAACCTATTATAATAAGTAATTAGTATAAACTATTATAGTAAGGGTATTTATAAAAGCGTTTTTTAGTACTTGCCTACTCTAGGCATATAAATAATTAACTAGTAATAATTACCTCTTCTTATAGACCTTACTAATCTATAGTTTAAATAATAAAGTTAACCTTTATAGTTAACAGTAAAGTTAACTACTAATTAGTATTAGTAATACTAAGGGATAAGTTAATATAGTTAACTATATATATTAGTAGTAATTAATAAATAATAAAGGTAACTATAGTTCTTTATTATATATAAAGAAAAGAAGGATAATTATTGTAGGTTAGTTAGTTAAATAACTAACTTATTGTATATAAATCCTTAGAGAATCTATGGCCAAATATCCGAGGATTCGCCAGCAATGAGTCATTAGGGTTAACCTGATAACTCCGATATTTATCCGCGATGGTCAACATCGCAACAGAAACTTTAAGGCTGCACTTTGAATATGCGGTGTTGCAAAAGCTGCGCCGTTAATTGTGGCCACAGCCAACGCCTGATATGTATCGTGATAAATGGACGTAGCAGCCCCTCCACATTCAGTTCTTTCGTGTGCCATTCTAGCTCTATCCAGTATTGATCTTCCTTTAAACCCAAAGCGGGCATGGCTTGCCTCTGGCTGTTGGCTTCGCTCCCTTTCTTCTCGTCCCCCCTCATTCCCCTTTCCACCATAACAATTTCTTTTGTTTATTATCCATCGTTCTATAAGTGTCATTCTCAACCTCCCGGGGACAGTCACCCTTCCTACATGTTTAATAGAGTAGGTCATAAACTCAAAGGTGAAATGTTGGTCCCTAAACAACCTGACATACTCTTGTAGAGCTTACTGATTTCAAAGTGCTGGGCCTATAGTTATCTGAGAAGCAGTACTGTACTTTACGATTTAGCCGTGGCTTTCAACATATCTACCAAACGTCCAGGCTCTTTCGCGCTTGGAATATTCAACATTTCCAATCGCATCTGAAGGACCACAATGGCTTGACGCAAAGCTCAAAGCCCCAAGTTCGCATTCTTACCACATACCATACATCTCAGCTTTATTAGGTCGAGTGCCACGTACACGCCCATGTACGCAAACGGCCAACGAATGCACCGTATACGGTGAAATGATATACCAATCAATGGCGCTGATTAGGTGGCGTTGGCTGGACTTATATAGACCTTACGGTAGCTGCTTTGGAGGGAAATCAAATTTGTCCATAGGAACAACCCTGGTAATTTTCTTATATTATCCCAAGGTCCTGAATCTGCTCTCCATCCACTCTACACGGTATATAACGAAAGGTTTCCAGCTCCAACACCCTTCGCATATATAATCAATCTTTAGGCACGAGCGCGTAGGCTATCGCTAGTCACTTCTTCTACCATGGTGACTGTTCGATTTGTAACATTATTCGGTGTCTTCTTTTGTGTCTATGTGGTCGCCGCTGCAGAACTACCATACCCGGAAATCCCAAGCTGTGCGGTGAGGATGTTCTAGTCTTCTGACAGAACAAAACTGTATTAATGTTTTACATAGAGCAGTTGCGCCTCTCATGAAATCGCTTATTCCAACTGTTCTGTTACAGACCAAGACTGTCTATGTCATGACACTGCTTATGCAACCAAAGTACAGGCATGTGTTCTACAAAATTGCACAGTCAAGGAAGCGTTAGGTAAATATTACTGCATCTTCGTCCGGTTCAACGAGATGGGAAGGCTTAACCAGAGTTCAGTTGCTCGAAATCAATCATCGACAGCCTGCCGCGTGCCCATAACCGAGCCGGCCCATGTATATCAATGGTTCCCAGGGGTTCTTTTTGCTCTTCCAACGTTCTTAATGATAGGACGGCTAGCAAACAAGTGGTTGCATATCTCACCCTGGGGCTGGGACGATTCAAGCATTGTCGCCGCCTACGTATGTATCTGACTACATCTACTTCCGTCCTTAGTGAATTGTCCACTAACTCTTTACCAGCTTATCCTCGCAGCTTTCCTGCCAGCATCTGTTTTTGGTATCTCCCCCTGGTTGGCGTACTTTGGTTCTGTATCGTTCTGATTATTTTCTCTTTTTGCAGCTCTAAGAGCGGGCGCAGGCAGAGACATTTGGACACTCGACCCAGATCAGATTACAGACCTACTCCTGGTAATAATGTATATCCCCCAAGGCTTTCTACACGCTAACACTAGCCAGATTGTATACATCTTCGGATTGCTATATTTTTTCGGCCTCGCTTTTATCAAAATGTCCATCATTTTCTTGTACTTCCGGATTTTTCCTGATGAGAAATTTCGAAAAGTGCTGTGGGCCACGCAGGTGTTCAACTTGCTTCTTCTGATTTCATTTGCAGCAGGTCAACTTGCTCTTTGCCAACCCTTAAATTTTGTTTGGGTAGGCTGGACCAAAGAGTTTCCAGGCAAATGCTTCGATAGAAATGGGTTCATCATCGCTCACGGCGCTATCAACGTTGCCTTGGATTTGTGGATGCTTGCGTTGCCTCTAACACAACTTTATGGGCTGCATATGCAGCGCAGGAAAAAGCTAGGCGTGATGTTCATGTTCAGCCTCGGTGCATTGTAAGTGTAGTGCGGGGTTTTTTTTCACTGGTCATCATGAGAGCTTTGTTGACCATTTGCAGTCTTACGGCAGTCAGTGCATACCGGATCAAAGTGGTACTGGAATTTGCAACATCTCTCAATTTTTCTGGTTTGTTTCCATCGACAATCCACAAACCTTTAGACGGCACTTCTAACTATATCGCTAGCCGATTCTCTTGGAACCTCACTCTGGTCCCATATCGAACTCTGCACAGGTGTGGTTGTGGCCTGCCTACCAAGCGCGCGACAACTCTGGATGAGGGGGATCCCTAATATCGTCAGACGTACTCCGAAGACGACACCTGACGAATCACCGGAGGCTTCTCGATCTCGTGAGCCAAACGCCAAAAGCAATGTCGAAATTACGACTTTCCAAGACAACTTTGGGCGCAATTCATACACTGAAGAGACAAGGATAATATGATGATCAATGCTTAGAGAGAACTGTTGGCATATGGGTAATGCGGCCAGAGGCGGTGGGTCACGTGACACACCGCCTACTGGCAGAATCCCCACTCTTGCCCACACGCAAGGGTGCTACTACACTTATGCTCCTACTTCACCTTATTAACTAGTTAACTATTAATAACTACAAATTTAACTACCTTTTCTTAACCTTTGTAATATTATAAGATACAGGATCCTATTAATTAGCTAGTAAAAACTAATATTAATTAATAGTTAATTATTACTAATAACTAGTAATTAATAAGGCTTACTATTATAGGAGTTTACTTAGCCTACTATAACCTAGTAGACTACTAACTAAGTTAAGTATTATTAAGGCTACTTTACCTCTATAAGAAACACTATAGTGTTTATTATACTATTAAAACCTCTTTAATAAATAAGAATCTCTTTTATACTAACTATAGCGCTATTAAGAAAAGACACTTAAGTAGTAATAATTACTATTTTACTTAATTTTCTTTTTTATATTTATATTTACCTCTTTAGAAAACTATCTTTATTTACCTTATATATATAAAACTAACCTAGTACTATTTAGACTTATAAGTATAAGTTATATTAAGAAGAAAACTTATTACTTAATTACTACTATAAAAGTTATATAGTAATTACTACTAATTAACCTTAATAATTAACCTTATAATAAGTTAACCTAGTAGTACCTTGTACTCTAAGGTACTTACCTTTATAGTAAAATATATTAACTATAAGAAGTATAGCTAAGAAATCCTTTTTAATAAGTAAGACTGTTAAATAGGCTTTGTACATGCATGTACTTAGTAAAACGTAGGGGTAAATTAACTTCTTATTAGGTAACTAAACAGGTCTACTCTACTATTGTTGTATAAAGCAGTTATATACTGCTTAAGTATAACTTAAGTTATTCTAGCTAACTAAAAGGTATAATCCCCTCTTGATATAACCAAGGGCTAAATAACTAGTCTATGCCCTTTGACCTTAAATTATAAACTATTTATAGTTAACTAACTAGGTGTTATATAATTATTAGTATTAATATTCTAATATTTACCTTTCTTCTTTTATAATTGTATGCGCCCTTGCGTTAACTAATTAGATAGTCCTAATTAGTTCTTATAATAACTTTACTTTTAATAGCCTACTGTTATATATAAAGTTATCTAAACAAAAATAAACTCTAAATATACCCTTTCTAAGAGTAAATATAAGGTAATACTTACTAAGCTAATTAAATCTATTCTTTTATATATACCTTCCTGTTTAGTTATTTCTAAATAGTTACTTACTTATATAATAAGTTTTTACTTTACCTTTACTTTTTTCTTTGCTTTATATTTATGTACCTTTTTTCCCTTTACGTAATTAGTAGCCTTAACTCCTCCTATATAAATACCTCCTACCTTTTACCTTTTTTTTCTCTTTTTCTCTTTTCTTCCTTGTGCTTTTTTTAATAATAATAAATAATATATAAAACCCTACTAGTATAGTAACCTTACTACTTCCTTTTCTTTATCTCTCTTGTATATTAATTAATTAATAACTCCTTTTTCTCTCTTTTTAACTTATTAATTATCTATTACTTTATATATATCTTCTTTTCTCTATTATTATTAACTTTACTAATTTATAATAGATCCTTCTTGTATATTATAATAGCCTAGCTTAGACCTTAGCCTTTAGTTATTAGTTCC
>NW_026851078.1:0-5699 GCF_030913465.1 Colletotrichum navitas
AGAAGTACTCTTAACTATAAAAAACCTTTACTTTATATACCTATAGCTAACTAGTAATTATTTACTATATCTTATTTATTATAAGCTCTTTAGCTTACTAACTTCTTTTTTTATATATATACTCTTTTACTAACTAATAGTATTAATAAGTAGCTAATATAATAGCCTATTGTTTTTCTAAGTTATTTACCTATAAGAGTATATTTTTCCTAGTTATTTACTACTAGTAGTAATCCTCTAATAAATATATACCTTCTAGTCTACTAGAAGAAACGCCTATATTTAAGAGGTTATTAGGCTAACAGAGGATAATAGTTAATAACACTATGCCTATAAGTAGAAGACCTAAGCTAAGATAAGTAAATAAAATAAGCTTATAAGTAAGTAAGGCTTATAGGTTACTATACCTTTGCCTATAAAGTAACAAGAAAAAGAGATTTATAGTAAATATAATATACTACCTAATATAGTAAAGAAGATAGTAGTAATAAATAATATTATTACTATATCTTTACTTTTATATAGTATATTTTTTTACACTAATAAGAGAGAGATTATATTATAAGGTTACTAACTAACCTTATAAAGAAGTAATAGTCTTTTACGCTTAATACTATTATTATATTTTACTTTAGTAAATTTAAGTATAATAACTACCTTAGTAGTAAATTACTTTACTATATATAAGAAGACCTTACTAACTAGCTTATTAGTAACTTTAAGGCTATTAACCTAAAGGTCTTAATAGGTCTATATAACTTCCTTGTTAAACTATAGAGTATAGGTTAACTATAGTAAATACCTATTAATTACCTAGTGTATATTTAATACCTTTTAATAAGAGGAAAGTACCTATTAGACTAATAAAATAATTACTATTATTAGGAGATTATTATATAACTTTAGAGAACGCCTTAAAGACCTTAACTTTATTAAAGATATTAAAGGCTATAAGATAATTATATATAAAGTAAAAATAGTTAAAGTACGCCTATACTAGTAACTAGCTACTAAACCTTTTATAATAACTTAACCTTTACCTTACTACTGCCTATATTAACGCTAAAACCTATATAATAGCTAAAATTAATAGCCTATATATAATAACTACTATGCTACTATAGGAGCTCTTGTTAACTATAAGTATAATAGTAATATTAAGGCTAAACTAAATAAATAAGTAACCTTATAAAGATATACTTTAATAACTAGGCTATAAATATACTAGTAGCTAGTATAAGACTATTAACTTAAAATTACTATTATTTATAACCTTTATGTCTAGGTAAGTATAATATAAGACTACTATAGAGTAGTAATTTAAGTAATACTCTAAGGTAAACTATAAGAGTATTATACCTTTACCTCTCTAATAGGCAGGTAATTTTAATACTCTAATAGTAAAGCTTAAAGAATAATTTAAAAGTAATAAGGTATACTTAGCCTATATTACTAAGCTTTACTATATATTATTTAACTTAATTACTTATAAAAACTATAGTAAGAATAAACTTAAAATCCTTAAGTTACTTATTAAAAGGGTTACTAAGCTAGTTAAAGTAACTACTTATAATAGCTTACCTAAGGATAAGGATTATTATAAATACCTTATTACTTATTACTATAGTATACCTAAGTGTACTATAGCTCTCCTTAACCTACTAGCTATATTCTATAGCCTCTATATATAACTATACAACAGAGTAGTAAATACTTTACTTTACTATAAGCTACTTATATAATACCTTATAAATAAATCTACTATAGAGATAAGTAATTTTAGGTTAACTATAAGTATAATAGTAGCTATAATAATTATACTAATCTATAGTAAATATAAGGTTCTTTATAAAGTAACTACTATAGTAAAAACTAGTATAGTAATAAATTAACTAAGAAGTACTTTATTTATAGTAAGCCTAGTTATTAGTTAACTAAGTATACTAAAGAAGAGTAGTAATCTTATTTAACTAGTATAAAAGTACTTACTTTATATAAGCTTTACTAGCTACCTTTAACTACTTTCTTTTTAACTATAAAGTTATAATATAAGTTATCTCTAAGAAGTAAGTAATAGTAATAAATAACCTATTAGTAATAATAATAACTATATAGATATAGTATTCTTTATATTATACCTTCTTTATATAACTATTAATTAATAGCTAACTATATTCTTAAGTATATAACTAGTAACTACTATATATTACCTATAAGAACCTACTAAAGAAGCTATTACTAGTAAGACTATAAAAACTAATAAGATATTTATACTTAATAAGCACTATTTAGTAGTAACTTTTTATAGTATTATACTTAACACTAGTGTAGCTAAGAAATTAACTACTAGCTATAAGTAATACTTTACCTTTAGTACTACTTAGGTAAAAAATACCTATAAATACTACTTAAGTAAGTAAAGTAAGTATTTACTTTAGTAGTAGTAATTACTTTAAATCCTAGGGGTAATTAATATACTTATACTACTTAGTAACCTTATTTTTTATATAATAACTACTAATACTTTATTTCTTTTTACTTAAAGATATAGACTATTATAGTATAAAATTTAATAACCTTACTAACTAGCTAATCTAAGGTAATAACTTATACTTATTATTTACTAATTTAGCTACCTATAGATACTTTTATAACTACTAAAGAAAAGTATTACTAGTAATACTTAATAGACAGTAAATTACACTAAATCTACTAGTAATTTAGCTACTTAACTATTTAGTAACTTTATAAGTTACTTAAATACACTAAGAAAACACCTCTTATTATTAATTAAAGCTATTAATAAGTACTACTACTACTACTAATTATACTCTAAAGCCCTTAGTTACTTTAAGTTTATACTATATAATAATAATAAGTTTAACTATAAGATCTTATTAATATAATATATCTTAATAGTAATAAACTAGTACTTTATATAGTTAATATAGTAATAGTGTTTAATATAGTAAGATTCTTATAATTTATTACTATAGAGTATATATAGGAAGCACTATAATATACTAGATTAATATATATCTTAGCTACCTAATTAGATAATAACTAACTTAGCCTAAATTTTACTTTAGTAAGTTTAAATATACTACCTATAGGTTATTTATTAAAGTAAAAAAGTGCTTATTAAAGCCTATTATAGTATTAGTAAAGTTAAGTCTATTATATACTTTTTACTACACCTATAAGATTATTTATAAAGAAACTAGCACTAAACCTAAAGTTACCTTTTAACTTACTATTAAATAATTAATAATACTACTAGCCTAGATAGCCTTATCTTAACTCTCTTTATTTTTAGTGTATACTTTAAATAACTAATAAGTTACTACTTACTATAACTACTATATATATACTAAAGTATTAAGAAAGTAATAATATAGTATACTAAATCTATATAAAGTAATAGCTTTATAAAGCACTAGCTATATATAATAGCCTAGATTTAACTAATACTATTACTTTACCCTTTAATTCTTTTCTATATATAGTATAAGAAATATAGCTAGTAAGGCCTATTTTACCTTATTACTAATAATAGTACTACTATACTATTAATTTACCTTATAGCCTATATAACTTTAGGATTACTATAGTAAAACCTTACTATATAGAGAAAGTTAACTAGACCTTTATACTAATAAACCTACTAGCTACTCTATATAAGTAAAAGATAATCCTATATACACTATATAAGCATAAAAGACCTTATAAGATACTTAACACTAAAGAGAAGTATATAATACTATTATTATTAATAATAAACTACTATAATAACACTATAGTTACTATAAAAGAACCTAATACCTATATTCTTTATAAGATATACTTTACTATAACTATAGTGTTCTTAACTATAAAAAAGAGGTAGACTATATACTTACTATTAAGCTATATAAAAAAGGATTATTACTACCTAGTAAACCTTTAAAGAATTTAATAAGGCAAAGGTAAAAGCCTTATTAACTATAGTGTATTTTATATTATTACCTATAATAAGAAATCCTATAGTAATACCTATATATTTAAATTATATATAGTCTATAAAGTAAAAGGTAAAAATAAATAGCCTTATAAGAAATTATAGCTTATTATCTAAGGCTATATAGATAATAGTAAAAAAATAATTCTTATATAGTTACCTACTATTTAGTAAATAGCCTAGTAATTAATCTTTACTTTACCTTTTTACTACTTTAATATAGATTTCTCCTCTAGTTATATAATATTACCTAGGCATATACCTAATTAGTAATACTATTAAATTATATTATTTTTATTTACCTACTATATAAATTTACTATTTTACTAATAAATATAATAATAATAGTAACTAAGCTATTATATAGTATTATAAAGGCAAAAACCTACTAGTAAGTAACTTATAACTACTATTATAAAGAGAATCTCTAGATAAATTTATTAACCTTTAACCTTTGCCTATTAATATTATTACCTAATAATAGTAACTTTAGATTAATTAGTATATAAATAAATAATATAATTAGCCTTATAATAGTAAATTCTTTACTTATAAAGAGAAAGAAGCTTAAAAGGCTACTTTTATAGTAAAACCTAAGTAGTTACTTATAGCTAATAACTTTATTACTTTTAATAGTAGTATATTATCTATTACTACTAATAGTAAGCTTATTTTATTAGAAAGGCTAAAGTAAAAAGCTTTAACTTATTAACAAGAAATTACTATACTTAGTAAGATTATATCTAGTAATATACCTATAGTGTATATATTACTTTTATTTATTAACCTAAAGCTTACTTTAACTATTTAGTTACTACTTAATACTAATTACCTATAGTAAAAAGATTAAAGCTTTAAACTACTAAATTAAATAGTAAATTAATAACTTAACTATAGCTATAATTCTTACTAATTAACCTTATAACTACTAAGCTTTTTATATTTATTAATAGCTTATTTATAAATAACTATAATTTACTTTTAACTTAGCTTTATTATAGTTTTTACTAATAAATAAATTATTAAGTAACCTACTACTAATAGTAAAAGCTTTAAATTAACTAGTAATATATTTACTTTAGCTTAATAAAGTATAAAAGAGTTATATATAGTATATTTACCTCTAAGGTCTATAAGATAGTTACTAGTACTAATATTACCTATATAATTAGTACTACCTTTATAATAATTACTAACTACCTTAAGTTACTATAAATACTTATAATACTTTATACTAACTTATACTTACTTTATAAGTGCCTTATAAAACTTAGTACTATAAAGAAGAAGTAACTTATAATAAATATTATAGCCTTTTACTAGTTATATAAACACTATAAGATTTTTAAGATATAGTAGATTTATAGTAGTAATAACCTAGTAGATAGATTTATAAAGTTATTACTAAATAATATATTAAAGAAGCTAGTTAGTAATAGGTAGTTAAAGATATAAATAAATAAATAGGTTTTTTATATATAATAGGCTATATAAGTAAAAAGTATTAAATACTTTTTAGCTTTTGTTTTTATTATATTTTTTAGCTATTCTTTTAGATATAAATAATAAAGGATTTCTAGTACTAATGTATATATATAGTAAGTAGCACATCATAGTGAGTGGCGCACATCTACCTTATTTTTACTAGCTTTATCCTTATATTAACCTTTCTCTACGTACAATAATAGAATCCTCTTCTTAA
>NW_026851079.1:0-5690 GCF_030913465.1 Colletotrichum navitas
GTAATAAGACTAGTTTATTAGGTCTATAAAGTATTATAACTTTTAATCTTAAGTACTTTATTATTAGTTAAAGAAGTATACTTCTCTCTATAGGTTCTTAATTATTATTTTTACTATTAATTACTATAGCTTTTTTTTTCTTTAGAAAAAAGACTACTTTTATTATCTTTAGTAGTATTGAGTTTTACTTTTAGCTTTATAAGTTACTTATAATTTACCTTTGTTTTACTTATTAACTAACTCTTAGTTTTTAAAGAGTTACTTTTACTTAACTACATAGATATCTATATAGTCTTAATTAAGTAACTTAAGGCACTATATATATATATATTTAACTAAGGTTACTTAAGTTACTAAAAAGAGAGTAAGTTTATTTTACTAAAGTAGACTAATTTACTTCTCTAAGATCTAGTAAATAAGTAATTTATAGTCTTTATCTATTAATATATTAAATATATATAAGAGAAAAGTTAATTAATTAGTAACTTTATACTTATAACTATCCTTAATTATAGTAAATAAAGTATTATTTATTAGGCTTTACTTATTATATTTACTATAGTACTAAGTACCTTAAATTAGAATTATAAGCTAAGTATTCTTATTTATTATATACTATTTATATTTATAGATAAACTAGTAATCTAAAGACTAGTAGTACTAGTATTAGTCCCTAGGTCTAAGAGTAGTAGATTAATTAAACCTTATTATATTAACTTTAAAGACTTTAGCTAGGCTTTAGCTTTAGATACTATTTTAGTAAATCTTAAGGTTCTTTATTATATTTATAAGTTCTTAATTAGTAGTACTTAGGACTAGCTAATTAATTTATATATTAACTATTAGTTATTAAGTATACTAGTATCTTTAGTACTAATATAGCCTACTACCCCTAGATTATAAGGTTAAGTCTTAACTTATAAGCTTACTTAAGTCTAGATTATAAGTAAAAAAAGATTTATATTCTTTCTTATATATAATTATATTAAGTAGACTAGCTTTATAGTTAAAGTACTTAGTAGCTTTAATAAAGCTCTTTAAACTAATTTTAATATCTTTAGGTATACTTTTAATAATGTTAATATAGAATTATTTATATATAGCCTTAATTAGGCTTTTATTAAAGATAGTATATAGATCTTAATACTTTATATAAGTAATAATATTATTAACCTTAGTAAATAAGGTTTAGGCTAATTATAAATTAAATTATATAATAAAAGCTTTTATAGTAACCTTTTTAATTTATTTTTCTTTATTTAAAAAGTAATTTATATCTTAGCTTTTATATTCCTTTAAGAGGTACTTCTTAGCTTAATCCTAAGGTAAATATTTAATTATATCCTTAACTAAGGTCTAATAATCTTTACTTATTATATAAGTTATAAGCTTACTCTTAAATTAATCTAGTACTTATACTATATTATACTAGTCCTTAAACCTTTTTAAGAACTTTATAATATTATCTTTTATAAAAATAGTAGCCTCTTTTTAAGTAAAATATAGTATTTTATAGAAGTTTAAATTATTTATTAAATTAGTAGTAGTAATAGTTAGTAAGGTTTAAATCTAAAGAGTACTAGCCTAGATTTAAGTAGTAATAGCTTTTAAGAGAGTATTAAATAAGGCTATATTCTCTAAGTAATAAAAAACTAGCTTTTTTCTTTTATTAGCTACTAGTTTTAGCTAATCTAAGGGTTTACTACCTTTATTATTATTAAAGAACTTAATCCTTTTTAGCTCCTTATATATTAGAACCTCTAATCCTATAGTAAAAGTATTATTTATAGTATTTTAAGGTTACTAAGAAGTAAAACTCTAGGGAAAAATAAAGAATCTATTACTTATAGTAATAATTAGTTCTTAATAATAATATAAACCTTTAAGTTCTTTAAGTATATATATAATCTTATTTTATTCTAGTATAATAAAATAAAGTCTAGTAATTATTAAAAAGGCTTTACTAAATACTTAAACTAAGATTACTATACTAGTTAAAATAAATTATAAATTTATAGTAAGTTTAAGTTATACTAATTACTATAATTTTAATAAAAAAAGTCTATTACTCTCTTAAGGTTTATTTACTAAGACCTAAAGTAATAATTATATTATCTTAATTATAAGTATCTTTAATCTAAGGAATCTATAAGTCTTAATTAAGCTATAGTTACTAACTTACATAGTACTAACTAGTAGTAAGTATTCTAATTATATAGTCTAAAGTATTCTTTAAGAGCTTCTAAAGGTTATCTCCTTAGTACTTATCTTAGTTAACTATACTATTACTATATTAATTATATTATACTTTTTATCTTTAGTTTTATTATTTTTTTATCTTTAATTAACTACTATTTAGTTAATTAGTTTATCTTTTTATTACTAGTTAGTTAATTCTTTATATTAATTATTATTATCTTTTTATAGTTTCTTTTATATTTTCTTTAATTAGCTAAAGTTCTAGAAGAGGAAACTATTAAAAAGGTGTAAAGTAAAAAAGACCTAAGTAGCATAGTAATCTAGAGAAAAACACTAATAACCTCTAAGATAATATAAAATACTTCCTTAATTAGTTAAAGGCTTACCTTAATTAAAGCGTTAAGTCTTTTAGATCTAGGGTAAGTTATACCTTAGTTATAAGAAAAGAGTGTTTATATAATAGGATTAGGTAGTGTACTAACGCCTAATAATAGACTATTCTAGTAACTACTAAAAGATCTACTAGTTCTAGCACTATATACTAGAACTATACTATATATAACCTTATAAGGTGTCTAATTACTAACCTATTAGTAATATCCTTATAGTTTAATTAAAGGAAGTTTTATTATAATTAGAAGAGTAAGACTTCTAATTATCTTATATTATTACACTTAATTAGCTTACTAATTAAAAGGTTTATAGTTTAATCTAAATAAAAGGTAGGTCTAAAAAGAAAAAGGAAAGATTTATTATTATTTTATTTATATAATTAGTCTCCCTTATATAGGGTCTTTACTTAATTAAACTAACTACTATTCCCTTTAATATATCTTTTTACTTTTAATTAGCTTAAATTAACCTTTAAATTACCTTACCCTATTCTAGTATAAATAAATAACTAAGTATATAGACTTTAAGGAACTATTTTTAAAAAATAAAGTACTTAGCTTACTAAAACACTTTATATATAAGTACTATATTAACCTTAAAAAAAGTACTAAGGTATTATAAAGACTAATATATATACCCTTAAAAAAAAAGCTTAAAATACTTTATAAATACCTTAAGAAGGCTAACGTTTAAGGCTAAATTAGGCTATCTATAAGTCTAGGAAAAACACTTATCTTATTTAGCTTAGAAAAAAAAGAGCTATAACTTTATATTAACTACTGTGCACTAAATAAGGTTATATAAAAGAACTAAATACTACTACTACTAATAAGTAAAATTCTTAAGTAGCTATTTAGTACTAAGATTTATACTAAGCTTAATATTAAGAATATATACTATTAATTATATATATATATAGGTAATAAGTAAAAATAGCCTTTAATACTTAATATAGCTACTTTAAGTATTATATTATACCTTTTAGCTTAGTTAATACACTAGTAATATTCTAATTATATATTAATAAGGCTCTAGTAGGCCTAGTAGATATAGTATATATTATATATCTAGATAATATTATAGTTTATAGTAATAAACCTAAAGAGTATAAGGACTATATATATAGTGTCTTTATAAGGCTAAAGTAGTAAAGGCTTTACCTTAACCTAAGGAAATATAAGTTTTATAAGGTAATAATTAAGTTCTTAGGATTTATAGTTTTAATAAAAGGTATCTCTATAGAGCAAAGGTATATTAATATAGTTATATAGTAGCTACTACTATATAGTATTAAAAATATTTAAATATTTCTTAAATTTATAGAGTTCTATAAGTAGTTTATTTAAAACTACTTTAAAATAGTAGTACCTTTAACTAATAAGCTAAAAGAGAGCTAAAGAAAAAAGCTATATTTAAATTCTATAGTAGTTATAGTATTTAAGTAACTTACTATAGCCTTTACTAAAGTACTAGTACTATACTATTTTAATATAGACTTATCTATAGTAATCTATACTAATATAACTAAATTTATTATTAAGGTAGTACTTATATAGTAGTATAAAGAAAAGTAGTATTCTATTACCTTTTAATTATATAAACTATAGAGAATAAAAATATACTATAGTACTAGTAATATAAAGCTACTAGTAATTATTAATGGCCTATAGAACTAGTAGTAATATATTAACTATAGTAAAAAAATAGTTATAGTATAAATAGATTACTTTAACCTCTAATTCTAAAATATAAAAAAGTACTTTAACCTAAGATAGCTATACTAGCTTAATAACTTAGTAGTATATAATATTAATACTAAGTTTAAACTATATATATAAAACCTTATAAATAAACTTTTAAGAAGGCTAAACTATATACTAAATAAGAAAAAATAGCTACTAAGTAGTAAAATAAAAGTAATATTAGTATAACTATAGTAAGTAAAAGTAAAATAAGAACCTCTTTAAGTGATAGTAATATTATAAAAGCTATATAAAAGAAGTATATATATAGAAGGCTAAATAATAATAAAAGTAAACACTTAACCTTAGCTTAACTAGTTAAAAAAAATAAACTAAGGTATATAGTAAAAGCTATACTAGAGTAGTAATAAAGTAAAAGGCTAACTACTTAAGCCTATTACTAAAGCTATAAGTTATAAATTATATATCTTATAGAAAAGTAAAAATTAATATAACTTTAAAATAGTAAATAATAAAATAAAGCTAATAATTACTATATTACTATAACTTTACTAAGAGAATACTTTTATAAGAAAAAAGTAGTAGTTTTAAAAGTAAAAGTGTAGTAATTAAGCTAAGTTTATAAAGAGAAAAGATAATAGAAAAGCCTAGTATATTAATAGAAAAAGTCTCCTCTATAAAAGAACACAAGTCTATATACCTTAAAAAAAGAAAATAAAGAGAAAAATCCTAGAAGACTACTATAATATAGAGTATATAAGATATTTAAGTGTTAACTATATAATATAGCTACTATAGAGAAGCTACTACTAGAGGAAACAATAAAAGAATATTAAAGAATATATTAATATATATATAGTATACTAAAGAATAAAGCTATAGTATTACTACTATTATAGTTATTTTACTTTACTACTAATACTAAAACATTTATATATAGAAATATTAATAAACTTTATTATAAGGCTCTTATTATTAATATTACTACTAAAGAAAAAGCTATATAATATTATCCTTATTATAGTTAATTAGTATATAAAATATAGTATTTATATTACTATAAACTTATACCTTACTATAAGTAACTTAGCTAACTTACTATTTATAAAGGTATTTATAACTTTTAAAACACCTAAAGGTATTATTTTTAACTAAGGTATACTATTTATAAGTAAGTTCTAAGTATACCTTTACTATCTCCTAGAGATAAAGTATTATCTAAGTACTATATTTTACTTATAGACTAATAAGTAAACTAAAAAGTAAAACTAAAATATAGAGTACTACCTTTACTACTTTTATATAAAGGACTAAGTAAATTAAGTATAGTAACTTTACTTAGCTTAATTTATATATAATAATATATATTACTTATTTATTAGTATATCCTTAAAT
>NW_026851080.1:0-5679 GCF_030913465.1 Colletotrichum navitas
TGGCGAGGTACGGCGGTCGCATGTAGGCAGGCTTCTTGCCAATGATGTTGACGAAGGCCTGCTCGAGGTTTCTCATCTCGGTCGTGAGCTGGGACGAGCTCAGGCTGCCAAAGTTCTGGGGATGGGTCCAGGTGTGCGAGGCGATCTGGTGGCCCGAGTCGAAGGCCTTCTTCACGGCCGCGCGCTGGTTGTAAATGCAGCCGTATAGCTTGCCGGTCAAGAAGAATGTGGCCTTGGCGCCACCGTTATTCAGGATATCGACGAGCTGCGAGTGGTATTGGCCGGGGCCGTCGTCGTAGGCGAGAGCGAAGACGCCGGGCTTGGAGCACTTTTGGATGACGACGCCGGCACTGGGGGCGCGCTTGATAAGCTCGAAGGGGTTCTCGATGGGCACGGCCACAACGCTGGCGGCCAGCAGCAGGCTGGTGATGACGGTGTCGAGGAGCATGATGGACGCTCGTTAAACGTTCGAACAGAGAGACAGAGAGTTGGTGGTGCTTGCCAAGTCTTCTGGAAACCCGACAATGGTCACGGGTGGGCGTTGTCTATATATGTTTGCTGGACGAGAGCCTTCCAGATGACGGCCAGCCCGCAATGAACCACTTCAATCTCATCGTTCTGAAGAATCCAATTGATGGGAAACCTCCTTTGTGGGGCCGTTTATCAACAGGGCCTGATATGATCGTTTCGGACGCACTTCTCTGGTTCCAGAGGCCTGGAGAATCACGTTGCTCGTCCGGCAGTGAAGGAGGGCAGCAGGGGTGCAAGCTACCTGCATGGGGTCAAAAGCGGCCAGACATTTAATCTAAGTGAAATACCCAAAGAAGAAAAGACAGGTTGTATTTAGCCTCTTTTGCGCCTGACCCTTGGCGATGCTCAATGTGGAACGGAAGATACGGTCAAAAGGAGGTTCGGGTGGCGGGGGGAGCGGAACAGCCCAGATGAACCGCCAGGATCAAGTACCATACTCAGACGACCTCTTCTCCGTCCGCAGAACGAACCACATTTGAGCATTTGGATTACAGGACAGTGAAAATGCGTTCGTGGAGCGGTGAAATTTGCCGTGCCGGCACCATGTAGACAAAGGGTGAATCTTCCGGGAACTGGAGAAAGGTTGCTATATCATGGAAAATAGTTGGCCAAGTTGCACTCGGGATAACAGGCTAAATCCACACCTTGTCGGGTGACGCGCCCGGGTTAATGCCAAGGGGGAAAATGAGATGATCGCGGGAATAAGGAACTTTTCAGGGGTTGTGCCGTAATAGTAGACGGCAGGGTTTATTATCTGCTCACCCATCTCAGTTTCCATCAACCTCTTTGCGGCGTCATCATCATGTCACAAGAAGCGGGAATAGGTAGACATTATGAATTTATATTTATTAAAGCCAAATATGATGGCTTCTTTGTACGCGAGCCGTTGTTTATCGGTTCATGATTGCGTTACAGCCTACATGCATCGGCCGCTTTCCATATTGTTTCCACGACATGTTCCGTCGTGGTCCAACCAATCACATGAGAGACTTATCTGGATCTGCACTGGTTGATGGCGCCCTTTCCTTGTCAATCGTGTGCTGTGTTGTGCTGCAAGTGGTCGCAAGCAGCCGGAAGCACGATTTCTCCGATTTTGCTACCCTGTTCTCGTCACCGCTTGATAGTACCGAGTTCCATAGGCCTCGTTTCAGAGCATCCCAAAGCCTGAGCGGCAAAGCCCCTGATTGCTGTAACCATTTTCATACTCTGACTGGAGTACTCATCACCCTCATCCAATATGAAGGTTGAGTGTCAGTGCGGAACTGTCGCCTTCGAGACGCCAATACCGAAGCCTCTCGATCTCTACTGTTGCCACTGCTCCCAATGCCGCAAGCAATCCGCATCCGCCTTCGGCACGTCCGCTATATTCCCCGCCGACGGCCTGTTTCCTCTTGACGAGGACCTCAAGTCGAAACTGCAGTTGTGGACGAGACCGACCAAAGGGGGCGGACATATGGACTGTTATTTCTGCCGCGTGTGCGGGAGTCGTGTCTTCCACCGCGCACACGACAAAAATGGGACTCCAAAGCAGACCGTCAGCATCAAGGGAGGGCTCATCGCCGGTATTGACATGGATCACGGGAAACATATTTGGACAAGCAGCGCGGTCGTGCGGATACCCGAGGGGGCGCAAAGATGGGACGAATCGCCGCCTGTAACTCCTACCGAAGACGGCAGCAAATGACCGGTTAAGTTCCGGGATCTGTGATAGACGACATAAGTCAACCCACCCACTTTTCGGCACCCCCCACATTTTAGCATACCAAAAATGAAGCCATTACAACTAACACTACTTTATTTAATTAACTATTAATAACCTCTTAATGCCACAATAATATAGCTTTTAGCCTTACTAGGTAATTTAGATACACTAGATTTATCTATATTACTTTTAACTTTACTAGCCTCCTATTATAATTACTATACTTCTTTAATTATTATAAACTTTATATTAAGATCTATATAAATAGCCTTTTGTTTCTTAGGTATACTATTAGTAACTTAGGCTTTTAAAAGGCTAATTTTTTACTAAGTAGTAGCTAGTATATAAGACTATTCTTAAAAGCCTTTTTTAACTTTTTTAAATAGTTAGTATTATATAGTAATACTTTATTTTAGCTAGCTAAAGAGCTATAGTTAGTCTTTAAGGTCTTTTATTTTCTTTAGTATAGACTACTTTACTATAAATAAGGCTAATACTTAGCCTTTTATATTATAGGTATCCTAGGCTATATAAGTATCTTTAGTAGCTACTTTAAGTAATATTAATAGTATTATTATTAATAATATTACTTTTTAGACTAGTAGCTTATTTATAAGTAGCTTTATAGTACTAATAGGCTATAACCTAGTGTATTTTTAGCTACTTTTAATATTACTAATAATTAGACTAGCTAAATAAGCCTTTTAATAATAAAAAAAGAAGTTCTTTTTACTTATAATAGTAAAATTAATTTACTAACTAAGATATTTAAGCTTTTTTTAATATACTACCTTAATAAGGCTAAAAGCTAACTAGTTAAGTAGCTAAAAAATATAAAAAGTATATAGTAGTAAAAATAAAAAATAAATATTATTAGTATAGTATAACTATATAAAATCTATTATTATATAGCTTTTATACTTATCTTAATATAGCCTTTCTACTAGCTATTATAGATCTAATAGGAGGAGCAAGGCTATAATAGGCGCTATAAAGTAATATAGTGTAAAGGTAAAGTATAATAGTAAAGTAGTAAAACAAGGCAAGTAATAACAAAGAGCTAAATAAATAACATAAGACAAGAGCTAGGTATAAGTATAGGTTATTTATTAAAGTTACCCTTCCTAATAAGAGGAAATAGGTAATAGGATATATACCCCTAGGTATATACCTAGATATATATTAACAAGGTAATCCTATGTCCTACCTATTTATTTACTATATAAGGCACTTGTCCTATAACAAGTGCTTTCTCTCTAAAAGACTTTATCCTCTTTTACTAAGAAGATATACTAAATAGTAGTATATATAAATATAAAGTATAAGAATTACTTTTTTTCTTATATAATAACCTTATTATTTATTATCTCTAAAGTTTTATTAAGATTATTTAGCCTTTAGTAGTGCCTAGGCTAAGTTATTATTATTAGTGTTATAGTAGTGTTTATTAGCTTAGCTGCCCTAGGTTATTAAGGTAGTAACCTTAGGCTAAGTAGCTAGGACCTAAAGGTTAACTATAGCCTTTTATTTATTAAGCTTAGTAGCTATTTAGTTAACTTTATTTATTAACTCCTTAAATAGGCTACCCTTAAAAGTAGTTAGTATATTAAGGTTATTAGACTTCTTATTAAAGAGTATAACTTTAGTGTTTATTTAGTCTACTTACTCCTTAAGTTCTTTAAGGTACTTCTCTTGCTTATATACTTTATTAGCCTTTTTATAAAGGTTCTTTATAATATTATTAATATCTATATTAAGGGTATTAGTCTTTTTTATAATATCCTTAGTAAGTTTAGTAGCTATATTAGCCTTAGCGTTATATTTATTAATATTACCTTTATAGCTATTAACTATATTAGCTAGCTTAGTAATATTTTCTTTAAGCTTAGTAATAGTATATAGCTGCTTTCTTAGCTAGTTAAAGTAATAAATCTCTAAGATAAAGATCTTATTAAGACATTAGATTAAAAAAAGTATACTTATAACCTTTAAATTAGATTAGCTAGGTTAATAAAGGAAAGTAAAGCTAATAAGTATAGTATAGCTAGGAATATTACTTATATATAGCTTACTTTTTTTATACTTAGCTAAGACAGTGTCTATTAGGGTAGTAATTTTATAGTAAAAGTATATATCTAAGGTAAGTAATAATTACTATAACACTATAGAGCTACCTTATTACTAGGTGTAAAAAGCTTTAACCTAAGCTATAGTCTTCTTATAAAGCTATTTATTACTACTTTTATAAAAAGTGTCCTTTAGGTAGTAGAAGGCCTCCTTATAGGTAGAAATAGCTAGCTTTAAGCTATAGCCTTTTTACTTTATAAGGGTATAGGGTTTATACACCTAGTTATTAGTGTTATTAGCTTCTTTAGTAGTAGTAGCTTTAGTATTTACCTTATAGGCTTAGATTTATTTAAGGACTTACTTATTAGTAGGTTTATAACTAAATAGCTTAGTTATTTTCTTTATATAGTTATTAATCTCCTCTAGGGTAGTAATTACTACTAACTTCTTATATATAGTAGTAGGCTTCTTTAGTTCTCTTATATTATTATACTTTCTTATTTCCTTAGTAAGCTTATTACACTTTAGTATAGGTATATTAATTATAAATTTAATGCCTCTCTTTTTTCTAAATAGGCAGAGGATTTTATCTATAAATAGTAGTAATTTCTAAGTATAAACGGCTAAATAATTCTCTAAGAATTCCTAGAGAATTCCTAGAGAATTCCTAGAGAATTCCTGGAGAATTCCTGGAGAATTCTTGGAGAATTCCTAGAGAATTCCTAGAGAATTCCTCTGCTAATGTTCCTAATATTCCTAGGGCATTAGCTAGCTAGTGGCTAGTTAATATCCTATATATTCTAGGGTAAATCCTCTATAGAATAAGTATTCTATAGTATAATAATTACCTATATATAAATTACTTTTTATCTTAAAATATAAATAATTTATAAGTAAAATAAACTAACCTATAAGTAATAGAATTATTATAACTACTTAGTTTTATCTATAATCCTCTAAATACTTTTTTCTTGTTTACTATATATATAAAGTTATTTACCTTATTCTTATTCCTATAGGTAATCCTTTGCTATTTATTAATTATTATTATATATTAGTTATAATTTAAGGGAATAACTATATTCTTACTTAATTTCTATGTTCTCTAGGAGCTAAACTACATCTATAAAGTAAATATTAGCTATATTAGCTAGGCTTATACTTAATTCCTTAAGCTAATTATTATTACACTTATATATATTATTGTATATATAGTTATTAAGTATTCTAAGTTACTTCTAACTATATAACTTAATATAAAACAAGGATATTCTAAGGTAAATAGTAGTAGTAGCCTATATACCCTCTTTAGTCTTATTATATATACGCTAGTAAAGTATATTACTGTTAATATTATAGGTAATAGAGTTATTATCCTA
>NW_026851081.1:0-5620 GCF_030913465.1 Colletotrichum navitas
CTATAAGACCTTTTTAGGGTAATTTCTTAACTTATACTACTTACTTATAACTATTTAATTAGATAATAAGTTTAAATATATAAGTAAAATATTTAAGAAAAATATATAGTATATATATCTATATACTAACTATATACTAGGCCTATTTTCTAGAACACTTTCCTCTTTTCTGCTTAAACTAACGTATATAGGATATATAAGACCTCTTAGACTTATAAGAAGTCTTATAGAAAGAACAAGTATACTTCTTTAATACCCCTATAATAACTAATTAATATATATATATAAATACTATAATAATTATTACTTACTAACTAAGGTATATAAGAAGGCTAAAAGCTTTCTTCTAGAGCTAGAAGCTAGGTAAAAGGGGTTAAAGTATCTTCTTAGGGGGTAAAGAAGATAGAATATCTTCTAGATACTCTATAAATTCAGAAAAAAGGTCAATAGGGGCAAAAGTAGTATTATTAGAAAGCTCTTAAGAAGGAGAATCTAGTAGTACCTCTTTAGGAGAGATATAACTAGTAGAGGCTTAAGAAAGACCTTTAGGAAAGTGCTAAGCTATTATTTAAATAATAACTTGTTAAGCAGTAAGGTCTATTACTAGTAAACTAGCTAAAGGAGTAAAAGAATCTATTATATCTAATATATAGAAAAAGGTATAATTTCTTATTCTAAGGACTATCTTAATCAAAAGAAGGATTTAAGGAGTATATATAGATATTCTTCTTCTTCTTCTTCTTCTTCTTTTCTTAGAATTCTTAGAAATAAAAGGGGATAAATATTTACCCTTAGTCTAGTTAAAAAACCTAATCTTTTCTAGTTCTAATATAGGTCTTTATATATTACTACCTTATATATATAGTAAGGTAGAAGTACATAAGTAAGAAGAAAGTATAAAAACAATAGTAAGGTAAAAGTACATAAGTAAAAAGAAAGTATAAAAATAATAGTAAGGTAAAAGTACATAAGTAAGAAAAAAGTATAAAAACACTAGGATTTTATAAACCTTCCCTATGTAAGTAAGTAACTTATTAGCCTTACTAATTACTACTTTAGGAAATATATAAGTTTTATAATAATTATAAGATTTTAAGTTTTTTATCTTTTTTTAAAAATAATATATATAATATAAGGTTAAAGTTAATATATATAGTAATACTAAGATAATAATTATATTTTAGTAAAGTATAGTACTTTTTTATATTAAGACTTATATTCTTTATTTACTTTAAATATCTTATAATATAATATTTTAAATATTTATATATTATAATATACTTTATATAGCTTATAACTATATAGTATAGTTATAAGCTATATAATTCTATAAGGTTATAAGTTATAAGTTATAAAAAGATTAAGTAAAAGTAGTGTATAGTAGTATAGTATATATAATAAAACTATATATATAATTATATAGTATAGTTATAAATTATATAATTTTATAAGGTTATACCTTAAAAGTTATAAAAAACTTAAGTATAATTAGTTTATAGTAGTATAAAATATATAATATAACTATATATAGTTTATATTACACTTTAGATTATATACTATATAAAGTTACTTTATAGAATTATTTTATAAAGTAAAACTTATAAGAATTATATATAATATTTATATATAATAATACTATATAATAATACTTAGTAAAGTATTTTTAAGGTATAAATATCTTAATATTTATGTTCTTAAGATTTATATCTTTTTATTTTTTAATATCTTATTATATTATTAAGTATTACCTTATTATCTATAGATTATATTTATTAGTTATTATTTTAAGTATAGTTCTTTATAAATAACTTTTTTCTTAAGCTATATTATATTTATTATTAATAGAATACTAAATATATTCTTTATAGTAAGTACTTTAATATTTAAGAAGAATATAATTAGTTTATTTCTTTTAGCTAACTTTACTTACTTAGATAGAATCCTCTTTACCTCTTAGTATATTTTATTATTAGAAATACCTAGACTTTAATAATAAAGTTAACTACTATAATATATTAAATCTTATAGTAAATAATAATTCTAGTAGTAGTGTTATAAATATAGTTAACTTAATAGAAGATTCTAGTAGTTATATTTCTTCTATTTATAATATATTATTAGAAGACTTAGAAAAAGAAGAAACTAAACAACAAGATTTACAAGACTAATAGAATATTAATACTTTAGAGATATTTAATCCTTATACTATACTATATAATATTATAATACAAGATAACGATAGTATTATAAGTAATTCTTTAAAGCTACTATTATTTAAAGTATTTAATAATAAAATAAATAGTATTACTAATAATACTTATAAGGAATTTAAAGTAAGTAACTTATTAGTTTTTAAAATTATATATAATTAAAGATAAATTATAACTTATACTAATATATTATATAATAGAATCTTATTAGTAATACTATAGAGTATAGTATTAGTTATAATTATTATAACTAGGAAGAAAGTAGTATAAATAGTGTTTTAAATTATAATATTAATAAAGTAAAAGAATGCTATATTACTAATATTATTCTAAATACTTTTTATAGTAATAATATTAGAAATCTTAGTATTAATAACTAAGTAACTAAGAGTAAGTAATAATATAACTACTTTTAAATATATATAATATATATAAAGAAGTAATAGTATTAGTATTAATAAAATATTTCTTTTAATATATAGATATATATATAAACCTACTAATATATTTTTACTTATATATTATTAGACTACTACATAAATATATATAAAAAGAATTAATCTTGTATTTTTTCTTTATAATTTATATAATATATAAAATATAATACATGTATTTATATTTATATTATATTATATATTGGAAAAAATATAATATAAATACATGTATTATATTATACTAGAAAAAAAATACAAATACATATATTATATTTATATTATATTTATATTATATTTTTTAATACTCTAGCTAGCTTATACTATACCTTTTTAACCTCTTTATTTATCTATATATAAAAGTTATTATTATTAATAATAGTAATAAAGTATAAAGTAATCTATTAATAGTCTTTAAGTATAAAGACACCTTAGTTAAAAAAGAAGTTATAAAAAATTAATAGTAGTACTTTACTAGTAGTACTAAAGATAGCTTTATCTTATTTGTTTTATAAAAGTAACACTAAAAGTCCCTCTATAGCTTATAACCTATAAGGGTATATTTAGCCTATTAAGCTATATAATAGGTAAAGTAGAAGTAAATAGTAAAAAGGTCTTACTTATTAAGAAGGATTTCTTAGCTATACTTCTTATAGTTAAACTATCTTACTATAGTAGTAGGTACCTTAGGGTATAAGGTACTACTAGCCTTACTATTAACTTAGCTTATTATAGGATTAGTTATTAAAGTTAATTAGTAGTAATTACTATATAACTTTTATAGTAGTAATTAGGTAGTAAGTTTTCTTTAATATAACTTATACTTATAAGTCTAGATAGTACTAGGTTAATTTTATATATATATAAGATAAATAAAGATAGATTTTTAAAGCAGTAAATATAAAAATAAAGAAGAAAGTTAAGTAAAGTAGTAATTATTACTACTTAAGTGTCTTTTCTTAATAGCACTATAGTTAGTATAAAAAACGTTCTTACTTTTTAAAGGGGTTCTAATAGTATAATAAATACTATAGTATTTCTTATAGAGGTAAAGTAGCCTTAATAATACTTACCTTAGTTAGTAGTCTACTAGGTTATAGTAGGCTAAGTAAACTCCTATAATAGTAAGCCTTATTACTTACTAGTTATTAGTAATAATTAACTATTAATTAATATTAGTTTTTACTAGTTAGTTAATAAGGGATCTTTATCTTATAATATTATAAAGGTTAAAAAAAGGTAGTTAATTATTATTATTATTAGTTAACTAGTTATAAAGTAAAGTAAAAGTATAAGTATAGTACTACCCTAGTGTATAGGCAAAGGTAAAAGATACTACTAGTAGGCAGTATATTATATAATATACCTCTTTAAGCTATATTACCTATATACTAATAATATATATTACTAAAGATAACTTTTTTTCTATCTTTAAAGTAGTATTCTTTACTTTAATAAGTAAAATAAATATATAGGTAGGTTTCTAATAGGCTAGTCTTATACCTTTTAATCCTAAAGGTATTATTTTTTACCTAGATTTTAAGCTAAAGACACTAACACTAGTAAACTTATATTTAACTAGCTTAGGCTTATAAGACCTAAAGATACTAATAATAGTAATTAAAGGTATATAAAGCTTTACTTTATTAAAAAAAAGATTAAGAATAATTAAAGTAGTTTAGTAATACTAATATATAAGGTAATTAACTTATAGTAAAAAGGTATTAGTAAGTTAGTATATTAACTTACTATTATTAAGGCTAAGAACTATTAACATTATATAAGGATAAGAGTACTAAGTAAGTACTAGAGGGCTAAAAAGACCTAACTATATCTTAGAGGGTTACTTAATATAGCTAAAGTAAAGGCACTATAAGGAGAAAAGAAAGTAGTTAAAGCTAGAGGTAAAGAAATATCCTAAAAGGGGGGTTATATAGAGAGTAGTAAACTACTTATATAATAATATAGTAGTTATAGAAAGACTAAATATAATATATAAACTTATAAGGTAATTTAAGATAGTAATAAAGAATAAAGTAATATATATTTTTAATTAATTTTATATAATCTAGTTAAATAAACTTATTAAAATAATAGAAGCGTAAGTAGATATATACTACTTACTATAATATACTACTTACTACATATATATATTACCTTTTTTTTTAGCCTTTTTATTAAAGATTAAAGAGATAAATAGATCTAAAGACTTAAGAACTACTTATTATACTTAGTTTATAGACCTTAGTAAGTAATATAAAGATAATTAGGCTTTTATAGCCTATAGGCTAAATATTAATTATAATAGATAGTATATTATTAGTATATTAGGTAGCACTAGTCTAGATTCTTTAAAAGCTTTTAATATTTAGGCTTTATAGTCTTCTATAATTTACTAAGGTATTTATAAAGGCTACTATTATCCTATAAGTAACTTATTAATTAGTATTAGACTATTATTCTAAGATAAAATTAAAGAGATAGAAGGTATTTTTTTATTTAACTTTTTAATACTAGAAAGTAAAGTCTTAGGTATAGATTAATAATATATATTATACCTTTAGTAAAATAAGGTAGTTAGTACTAGTTAAGAAGGTAATAAAGAAAGTAATTAAAGTATAGTTAATAATAGTTATACTAAAGATAATTAGTATATAAGCTTAGTTAAAGTTACCTAGTTAGGCTTAGATTTAATTATAATAATATTATTTAACTTAGCTAGTAAAACTATATAAAGTCTTACTTAGTTACTTTAGAATTCTTTAAAAGATATAGCTAAAATATTCTTTATAGTATTATAGTATTATAATTCCTTATAGTAGAATTTAAAACTAATCTATTTAATCTATAATAATTATAGCTTATCTCTAAAGCTTCCTTAAAGACTTAGGTCTCTCTAGAATATATTCCTAGTTAAGTAAAGTTCTTTAAATTATAGTACTATTTAGAACTATTTAAGTATATATAAGCTATACGTTT
>NW_026851082.1:0-5600 GCF_030913465.1 Colletotrichum navitas
AGTATTAAATAGATTATCTTCTTTATAGTCTATATAATCTTCTTTATTAATCTTAGGTATTTCTATTATTATATTATCTTTAGATATATTATTATTAGTATTACTATTATCTTTATTACTATTAAGGTCTTCTTTATTATTTATACTATTGTCTTTTTCTAGACTTTCTTTATTATTATTATTATTAGTTATAAAGTTATTTTCTAGTATAGTAATATCCTTAGACTATATAGGTCTTTTCTATATTATATCCTATATAATACAACTAAATAGGTAATAGATTTAATACCTAACTAAGAGCTAGAGCTATAGCTAGCAACAGCTAGTCTTATAGACTAGCAACAAGTAGGGCCCAGTAGGGCACTAGCTATTAGCAGGATATTAGCCTAACTAATAGATCTACTAGCAAGGCTAAGAAGTAGATCTAAAGGTTAGCTACATTATCCTATAACAAGTGCCCTCTTAATAATAAAAATAATTATTATATAATAATTATTTACTAGCTAACAAGGTAGTTAACTATATACCTTAGGCTTCTATAAGGCTATTATAGCTATTATAGAAAGGGTATACCTAAGGGCTAATAGTTAAAGGTTAATAGTCCTTGTTATAGTTATTATTATTACTACTATAAGTGTTACTATATTTATTATTACTTTATCTATCTCTATAGTTATTAAAGTCCCTATATCTATTAGTGTTATCTCTAATAGTGTTACTATTATTATTACTACTATAATCCTAGTTATTATTACTAGCTAGGTAGTTAGGTTAGTATACTAGTTAGTTAGGTATATACATAGGCTAACTATAAGTTAGCTAACTATAAGTTAGCTAACTATAAGTTAGCTAACTATAGGTTAGCTAGCTATAAGTTAGCTAGCTAGGCGTATATAAGTATAAGTATAGACTTTAGGCTAGCTAACTATAAGCTAGCTAGCTAGGTATATATATAGGTTATTAATATATAGGTTAGTTAGTTATATATATAGGCTAGTAGTGTTAATAGTTATATACTAGCTAATAATAAAAGAGTTAGCTAAATACTAGTTAACTATAGGTAAGTTAGCTAAATACTAGTTAACTATAGGTAAGTTAGCTAGAAGTAGGCTAACTATTAGCTACTAGCTAGCTATTAGATTTATTAAAGTTATAGTAATAATCCCCTATATAAATAAATCTATTATTATTATCCTAGGGACCTATCTCTATAGTATAACTAGTAGTATTATTATCTTTATTATCTTTATCTTTATTATCTTTATCTAAGGTATTTTAACTATAGTACTATATAGCTTTAGAAGGTAGTAGTAGTAATAGTTAGTAGACTTAGTATTAAAGGGACTAGATTTCTTCCTTTTATACTTTAAGTTATTAGTAGATATAAGATTTACCTCTAGGTAGATTACCTTCTCTAAAACTAGGGTATAGTTAATATAGCTTAAGAGGGTATAATTAGTGTAGCTAGGTATATAACTTATAAAGTTATTAGGCCTACTAGGTATACACTAGTAATAGTATTAGTAGTAGTAGCTTTAAGTATTTTACTACTAGCTAAAGGTTTTATATATCTATTACCTATTTATACTAGTAGTAAAGTATATTCTTATAGTTTTATATTAGTATTATCCTCTAATAAAGGGCATTAATAGTAGTATTAAATCTTATAGTAGTAAAGAGGGTTAGTACTACTAGTAAAGTAAATTACTCTCTTATAGGTATAGCTAGTAGTAATAGTGTTAAAGGTAGTAATAAGACTATTATTATTAATAGTAAGGATAGTAAAGTTAATAAAGGTAGTAAAGGCTTTAAAGGTAAAAGTAATAGGGGCTAGTAGTCTAGTAGGTAGTAAAAAAGGGTATTTTATAATATAAAGTCTTAATAGTAAAGTTAGTAGTAATAGGTGTAGTTATTAGCGTATATATAGTAAAAAAGCGTAGATCTTAAGGGAAATCTAGTACTATACTTATAGTAAGGCTTTAGCTAGTAACTTTATTACTATTATTACTATTTAAGGGCTTTAATTAATAGTAGCTCTAGTAGTAGTAACCTTAATAAGAAAACAGAGGAAGTAATAAAGGTAAAAGAGTATAAAAAAAAGTAAAAGAAATAAGGTTATTAAAATAAAAGTTAGTAATAGTAGTAGCTAGAGGTATAGTAGATCTAGCTAGATAGGTTAGTCTAGTGTAGGCTAGTAGAGGTAGTAGTAAAAAAATCTACTAGTAGGTATATATTAGTAGCTAAGCTAGTAAAGTAAATACCTCTAATTAGTTACCTTTAAGATAACTAATTAAATAGCTCTTAATAGTAATTTAGTATATTTACCTTTTATTATTATTAATAGTAGTAGAAAGTTAATTACCTATAGTATTATAACTAGTAGTTATACTACTACTTAACATAGTTAAATAGGTAATAGATTTAATACCTATCTAAGAGCTAGAGCTATAGCTAGCAACAGCTAGTCTTATAGACTAGTGACAAGTAGGGCCTAGTAAGGCACTAGCTGTTAGTAGGATATTAGCCTAACTAATAGATCTACTAGTAAGGCTAAGAAGTAGATCTAAAGGTTAGCTATATTGTCCTATGACACTATATTTCAGAGGTATTATTTCTATAATTTATTATAACGCCCTTATTAGCTCTTAAATCTAATTTTCTAATATTAGGGTCTTTATTTTTATAGTAGTATATACTCCTCTAGACTCTTATATTAGATATATTTAGTTTTATTTTTTATTTATTTTTATAGCGTGTTTTATAATCTATAAAAGAATATAGGGTTCTATTATATATATATATAGAGGCTAAGAAAGCCTCTCCCTATAGATATTTAGGGAGATTAGAATTATATAGTAAAGTCCTTATTTTATTAACTATATTTCTTATTATTCTTTCTATTATACTATTAGGTTTATATATATAAGGAGGTCTTATATTATATATTATTCCTTAGTTATAATATATTACTTTTATTCTTTTATTATTAAATTTCTTTTCTTTATCTATATTAAATTCTCTTTTTCTTTTATTATTAGTATTATTATTTACTAGATTCTTAAAGTTATTAAATATAGTATATACTTTTTTAGAATCTTTAGTTTTTAGAAGATATCTCTAAGTAAATCTAGTATATATATTAAGAAATATAATAAACTATCTATTCTTATTATATATTATAGAAGTTATAGGTCTATATAAATTAGAAGCTACTGCTTCTAGATATTCTAGTATAGGTCTATTATTATTATATATCTTATTAACTTTATTTATAAAGTTTCCTTTTAGATAGGCTTAATATATATTATTTATCTTAGGTATATATATATTATTATTATTATTATTACTATTTAGTATAGTAGATTTATTTAAGTAAGGTAATAAAGAGTAAGCTATATATCTAAGTCTATTATACTATAGTAAAGCTAAATCTTTATCTTTATTAGATTTATAATTATTAGTAGTATTACTATTATTAATAGTAGTATTAAGTATATTCTTATTACTATAGTTATTATTATAAGGTATATAGAAGTTAAAGTAATATAAGCTATTAATCTTTCTTCTTATACTTAGTAGTTTATCTTCCTTTATATTATATAGTATAGAATTATTATTATAGAATATAGATACTATCTTTTTTTTTAACTTATTTTAACTTAGAAGATTTAAGCCTAGTTGTAGAATATAATAAATATCTTTTCTAGTGTATATATTATTATTAATTAGGATATCTATATCTCCTTTATAGTTTATAGTTAAGGATTTTACTTCTCTTTACCTTGTATTTTCTTAAATAGTATTTATATTATATAGATGTTTTATATTACTTATAGTATAAATAGTAGTAGTAGTATTAAGGTAAAAAGTAATATATTTATTATTTCTAGATATAATTAATTTTATTTCCCTTAGTTTCTCCTTTATTAAATTACCTAGGGTTATATTATTAGTATAATTATTATTATTATTATTATTATTATTATAGGTTATACTTATATTCTTAAAAGGAATATTATTATATACAGTAGAGTTATAAGCAAGAGAAATTTCTTTTCCTTTAGTAAAGGTTAGACTTATATCTAAGTCTATATCCTTAGAAATTATAGTATTAACTGTTTTCTTTTCTTCTTTCTTATACTTATTCTTATTTTTCTACTAAACAGGTGCCTTATTAAAATAAAGAAAAGTATAGTTATTCTCTATATAGTTAGTTTTCTTATAGTTTTAATAGAAGAGACCTTTTTACTTTTTCTATAGTTTTTTTATTATATTATTATTGTTTTTATTAAGTTTATTATAGTAAAACCTTTCTTTGTTTATATTTATCTAGAAGGCTAGAATATAGTGTATCTAGAGTATAAGAATTAAGGTCCTTTTATAAGCTTTATATTATATTAGTTATAAAACCCTTATAAGTATTATTAAGGCTATTTAAAACCTAAGTAATTATAAACTTCTTAGGTAGTTCTAGCCTATTATTAGCTAGATTTTTAGTTAACTCTTTAACCTTAGTAAAGTATTCTTTAATAGTATTAAAATCCTCTAAAGAGGTATAAAAGAACTCCTTATAGGTTAAAAATTTATTAGTAAAACCCTTAGGTTTATATAAATTAGCTAGTTTTTTCTAAGCCTCTAGGGCTATAAAGAAGTCTTTTATAACCCTTAATAGCCTATTAAGGTAATATAGTTAGATATAGGCTAAAGCCTTATTATTATATTATTTATTTTCTTTAGTAAGTAGGTTTTAAAGGTTTATATTAATATCTTTAGAAATAAGAAGGGCTTAAATTCTAACTACCTAAGTAGTAAAGTTAAGAGTACTATTAAGGTAAAGAAGGTTTATCTTTAAATCTATTACTATTAATATTATCTTTAGTAAAAGGCATTAGTTAAATTAGTTTAGATATTAAGTTATTAAACAAGTAGCCTAAAAAGGCAGAGGCTATAGGTTTAATTCTTTAAAAAGTTACTTTTTTTAACCTCTTTCTAGGTCTTAAGAGCTAGGCTTATAACCTTTTAGAGGCAAAAGGGGTAAATAAGATTAAAGATAAGAGATAAGAGATAAAATATAAAAGTATTATATATTATAGATATAGAAAAGCTTATAGATCTAACTAGCTAACTAGACCTATAGATATAAGGGGATTACTTATACTTATTTATTAGGTATTCTAAGCATTTCTTTAGTATTCTAGATTTAATAGGTAAGTTATTAAGTTAAAGGGGATTATTTTACCTACAGTAGAGTATTATCTTAACTACTATAGGGTATTATTTTATTTATTTACCTTATATAACCTAGAACTATATTTTTAATTTCTAGGAGATTCCTTTAGAGAAGGAGGAGGTTTTACCTAGAATACCTATTCTTTATATATAAATATTATTACTATATAGTATATATAGCTATTTTCTAAGTAGTTACTCTTATATCTAGTATATATAGTGTATATAGTATTATTAATACTGTAGTATATATTCTACTTCTTTATTATATTATTATCTTATTTTTTATATATATAAGCTATTTAAACCTTAATATCTAATAGAAACTACTACTTATATAATAATAGTCTTTAAGAAAACGATAGAGAATA
>NW_026851083.1:0-5586 GCF_030913465.1 Colletotrichum navitas
TTAGTGTTACTATTATTACTATTATCCTTTAGTATCTTATAGGCTTATTACTTATAGCTATATTTAACGTTAACTACTAGGCCTAGTAGTAATAAGTAGATAATAATAATGTCCTTACTACTATTATTTTACTTATTTACCTACTTCTACTTAAGGAACTTATTAGGGTTAAGGAAGTTAAGTAATTTACCTAATGTTGTCTTATAGTCTAGCGCCTTACCTATACGCTTAGTAATACTATCTATCTTCTTAGTATACTTACTAATAGCACTAAAGGTTATATATATAATAGTGTTTATTAATAGCTAGTTATTATTAAAGGCCTATATAATACTCTATAGAGTATAGTTAGTATATTAACCTATTAATGTACACTAACCTAACTACACTACATAGGTATATACTAGCTACACTAGTACGCTAACCTAACTACGCTATAGGTATATACCTAATGCGCCTAGTCCCCCCCTGCGCCCTTCCCCCCTGCCTTTATAGCTATAGTGCACATTAGCTATTATAGCTATAAAGCTTAGGTAACCCCCCCCCCCCCCCCCCCCCCCCCTAATTCCTATAGCTATAAAGCCCTACTACTAAGCCCCCCTCCTTAGCTATTATAGCTATAAAGCCTAGGTAACCTCCCCCCCCCCCCCTTAATTACTATACCTATAAAGCCCCTATAATACTCTCTCTCCCCCCCCCTTAATTACTATAGCTATAAAGCCTAGGTAACCCCCCTGTTAATTACTATAGCTATAAAGCCCCTATAAACCTTCTTCCTCTTCCTCCCCCCTTTATTAACTACTATAGCTATAAAGCTTAAGTGTCTTACTGTCTTAATTACTATAGCTATAAAGCTTAGGTAACCTACTGTCTTAATTACTATAGCTATAAAGCCCCTATAAACCTCTCCCCCCTTGTTAGCTACTATAGTTATAAAGCTTAGGTGTCCTATTATCTTAATTACTATAGCTATAAAGCTTAGGTAACCTACCCTTTTAATTACTATAGCTATAAATATTTATTACTTATCTTATAATAGTTACTATTATTATAGCTATAAATATTATATTATATCTTAAGATAGCTACTATTACTATAGCTATAAATATTATATTATATTTTACTATAGTTACTATTATTATAGCTATAAATATCTATTACCTGTCTTATAATAGTTACTATTATTATAGCTATAAAGGTCTATTACTTTACTTATAATAGTTATTATTATTATAGCTATAAAGGTTTATTACTTTACTTATAATAGTTATTATTATTATAGCTATAAATGTCTATTACTTTACTTATAATAGTTACTATTATTATAGCTATAAATGTCTATTTATTACTTTACTTATAATAGTTGTTATTATTATAGCTATAAAGGTCTATTACTTTACTTATAATAGTTACTATTATTATAGCTATAAATGTCTTTTACCTGTCTTATAATAGTTACTATTATTATAGCTATAAAGGTCTATTACTTTACTTATAATAGTTATTATTATTATAGCTATAAATATTATATTATACCTTAGGATAGCTACTATTACTATAGCTATAAATATTACACTATATCTTACTATAGTTACTATTATTATAGCTATAAATGTTATTTTTTACTTATAATTATAATAGTACTTCCTTATAAAATCTCTACTGCTTCTTCTATAGTTTAACCTCCTCTTCTGTTAACTATATAATCTTTACTTATTCTATTATAATCTATACCTTATTATAGAACTAGCTTACTTTCCCTTTTAGTTTAATAATACTACTAATAGCTATTCCTTTATAATCTAGTAATATTATATTTTGCCCCTTAGTCCTATTTACCTTTATTCTCTTTATTATAGAAGTATACTTAATATATACACTACTACTATTATCTATAGTATAGATATATTAGCTAGAGAAGTTATCTATAGCTATAATAACGCCTATAATATATAACTACTTAATAGGTAGGCTTCTATAGAAGAGTAGGTCTTATACTTTTAGTACACTTACCTATTAGTATATATATACTCTCTTTACTATAGAGTTTATTCTTATTATACCTTTATATTTTAGTCTAAAAACTAACTTCTATATATCTATAATATATATAAAGTACTATTAGTTAAACATTAGTATAAGGTTAAGCTTGTCTATTATAGTATAATAGCCTATTAAATAACTACTTATTATATTATAGTTCTTGCTCTTTATATATTATCTTCTATATTAAGTATATTATTAACTTCTATAAATAAAGACAATATCTAAGCCCTAAGTAGATTTCTAAGTTATTTCTTATATAATCTTAACTATTATATATAACGTTAATAGCTAGTAGTAGTAAGTAGCTATAGTACTTTTACTTTTTATAGCTATAAAAGCTATAAAGCCTATTACTACTATTAAGATTATCTATAATAAGTATATTATTTTTATTATTCTTATAAAGTACTTTACTCCCTAATAAGCCTAGCTACTATATACTCTCTATAGAAAATAGGACTCTTTTTTATACTACTTACTTATACTATATAGTACCTATAGGTAGACAAGTAGACCTCTTTATTAATTAGTTACTATTAATGTCTTAGTTATCTTCTTTTTTAATTATAATACCTTTTACCTTAGGTAGAATCTTGTCTATACCTATACTAATATAGTTATATAGTATTTTATTTATTAAAAGTAAGACCTACTTAGTAATATCTTTACTTATTACCTATAACTAATACTAAATACTTCTATATAATAAAATAAGTATTAAGGTTACTACTACTTATACTATCTTAAGCTATAGCTTACTACTCTTTATAATAGCCTTCTAGAAAAATACTACCCTCTTGTATAATTTCTTCCTTACTATAGCCTTATATACTACTGCCCTTATATTCTCCTTTTACTTCTCCTTTACTCCCTCTTTATCTATATTTATACTACTATTTACTTTACTACTACTATTACTACTATTACTATCTTCTATATCTAAGAGCACTAGCTTATTTATAACCTTACTTATAAAGTATAGTACCTTTTTACTATATAGAATACTTTTAAGAAAGCTAAGGCCTATACTTTAGTACCCCTTGCTACTAGTAAAATAGTTATTAATAAGCTATATAACTACCTTTATAAAGGCCTTTAGCCTAATAACTAGCTACTTATTTTACTTAAGCGCCTATAGTACTTAAGTAAAAAGTAACTTATTACCCTTATTACTAAGCTAGTAGACCCTTAGTAGTTATACTAGCTCTACTGCTTATATTACTAGCTATTTACCTAAGTACTTTATATAGTTTTACTATATAGCTATATATACTTTATTACTATTATTACTAACTATATATAGCCTTATCTTAGGTAGTACTTTACTATTTATTACACTAAGTAACTTAGACCTATACTACTTCCTTATATTCCTTAGCCCTAAGCCTCTTAGCTTTATTACTAACGCTATACTTACTACCTTATCCTCTTTCTTACTCTCCTAAATACTAGTAGAAAGGTATAGGGTAGAAAAGACCTAAGCAGTGCAGTAATCTAGAGAGAAACACTAATAACCTCCAAGGTAACACAAGATGCTCCCTTAATTAGTCTTAGGCTTACCTTAATTAGAGCATTAAATCCTTTAGATTAGAGGCAAGTAAAGCCTTAATTATAAGCAAAGAATACCTAATTAGAAGAAGTCTAGTTATAATCTAAAGGGTAAAGCTCTTAATTATCTTATGTTATTACGCTTAATTAGCTTATAATAAAAAGGTTTATAGCTTAATCTAGCTAAAAAGGTAAGTCTAAAAAAGAAAAAAAAAAGTTTATTAGTTCTTTATCTACCTAATTAGTCTTTTTTATATAGGTTCTTTTTATAATTAAACTAACTACTTCTTTATTCTATATACTTTCTTTGTCCCTAATTAGCTTAAATTAATCCTCTAATTACTTTACCTTATTTTAATTATCCCCTGTTTTCTTCCTTATAGTCCCTAAGAGAAAAAAATATATAAAATTAAAAGTCTAACCTTAATTTAGTATCTATTAGTCTTAATTACTTCTTACTACCCTTCTTCTTCTTTTTCTTTAGCTTAAGGCTTACCTTATCTTCTTTGTTTACTATATTCTATTCTAATCTAGCGTTATAGTATACTTATCCTTTTTATTTATTTAGTACTAATAGTAGTACCTAAGGGGTATTACTATAACTATAGGCTACCTTATTAATTAGGTTATTATATTAGTCTACCTATTATAATTATAAGCACTTTATAATATTTAGTATACTCTTAATCTTAGAGCGTTATTTAAGTAGATTAGTATATCTTTTAGTAGCTTTAGCTTATAAGACTAAACTTTCTCTTTACTTAGCCCCTTTTTATTTAGTCTTCTTGTTAAGAACTAGAGAGTTAAATAGATTAAGAGACTTAAGAACTACTAATTATAGTTAGTTTATAGATCTTAGTAAGTAGTATAAAAATAATTAGGCTTCTATAGTCTAAAGGCTAGACATTAACTATAATAGGTAGTATATTATTAATATATTAGGTAGTACTAGTCTAGATTCCTAAAAAGCTTTTAATATTTAGGCTTTATAATCTTCTATAATCTACTAAGGTGTCTATAAGGTACTTATAGTCTTATAAGTAACCTATTAATTAGTATTAGGCTATTATTCTAGACTAGATGTAGTATAATAAGGAGTAGTAAGGTAGAAGGCACTTCCCTAATAAACTTCTTAAACTAGAAAGTAGTGTCTTAGGTATAGATTAATAGTAAATATTATATCTATAGTAAAGCAAGGTAAAGGTACTAGTAGAGAGGGTAATAAAGAGGGTAATTAAGAAGTAGCTAGTAGAAGTTATACTAATAATAATTAGTGCATAGGCTTAGTTAAAGTTACCTAGTTAGGTTTAAATCTAATTATAATAATATTATTTAACTTAGCTAGTAAAACTATAGAAGGTCTTACTTAATTACTCTAGAACTTTTTAAAAGATATAGCTAAGATATCTCTTATAGTGTTATAGTATTATAATCCTTTATAGTAAAACTTAAAACTAATCTACTTAATCTATAATAATTATAGCTTGTCTCTAAAGCTCCTTAAAGATTTAGGTCTATCTAGTATATATTCTTAGTTAGTAAAGTTCTCTAAATTATAGTACTATTTAAAACTATTTAAGTATATATAGACTATATTCTTATTCTTTAGTTACTAACTAAATTAATAATATATATACTTATATTAATTAGTTAATAAATATATAGTAAAGTATTTATTTTTAGTAAGTCCTTTAAGTATAATATTATTAATAAATAGTTATTTTAATTATTACTTGCCTAAGGGAATTATACTAGTAGATTATACTATCTCTCTAATTATAATTAGCTTATAAAATAGCCTAGGTTATTTATATAAAAAGAAACACTATAATATATACCTAAGTCTTAATTATAGTAGTAATCTTTTTAAAGTAGGCAAAATAGCTTAACTTGCCTTAATCTACTATACTTTCCTAAGTAATTAGAATAATAGTAATATTCTAAATAAAAGCTAAGTCTTATATTATAATTATAGTGTAGCTCTAATCTTAT
>NW_026851084.1:0-5556 GCF_030913465.1 Colletotrichum navitas
GTATACTAAGGTAATCCTAGCTAAGATAAAGGTATTTTCTTTATTTAAGTAGCTAAATAGTTTCTAGCTAAGAAATAATGCTTTAGATAGTTTACTTTTTAGAATTTATTTACTTATTTTTATCTACTTAGTTTTTATTATTTTAAATAAAGTCTATTATATTAGAGAGGTTAATTAGTGCTCTAAAGTATTTAAACTTAGTGTATAAAAGGTTTTTTATAAGTCTATTTACTAGTATATTATTTATTAAAATATAGATAATATTAAAACTCTTGTTTAAGAATTCTTGTTTTAACTATATATTCTAAATATTAATATATTATAGATATATTAATAAGCGCTCTCTTTATTAAATAACTAGCCTAATTATTTATTAGTTATTATAATAAATTTTTTATATATCTTCTAGTAAAAGTATAAAGTCTTAAAATAGCTATTTTAAAGCTATTGTTTTTTTAGCTATTTATTCTAGGCTTAGGAGTTTAGCTTCTATTATTAATATAGTAACTATTACTTAGTAAGTAGCTTTTTACTAAATTACTTCTCTAAAAAGCAAAAAAATATACCCCTAAGATAACTTTCTTAATTCTTTATTATCTATAAATAAAGCATCTATTACTATTATAAAGGTATTCTTACCCTCTATATTACTAAAGCTAATTATAAGGTAGTATATAAAATATAGGTATTAAATTACTTAATTTACTACTCTTATATAGATTTTTAAAGGGTTTATTAAGTACTATAATAAGGCTAAGTATACAAAGGTAACATTAGGTTAAATTATGATTACTATAAAGAGTATTAAACTAATTTTTATCTAGAATTTATAAATTACTTCTCTTGTTGCTTAGTTTTTGTTTTTCTTAAAGGTTACTGTTAGTAGAGAGGTTACTAGGGAAATCTTATTAGTAAGTTTAAATTATTTAGTAACCTTTTTAATATATAAGTTATATATAAGGAAGAGTTTTCTTAACTAATAGTCTTTAATAATTTATATCCTAAGATAGTATTTAGCTTAACCTTAGTCTTTTATTTTATATACTTTCTTTAGGCTATTAATAATTACCTCTCTAGCTACCTTATTATCTTAATAGTAAAGGACTAGGATATTATTAATATAGAAGATAATAAATACTTTCTGCTTTATATCTATAAATAAACATAGGTCTTTATTTATAGCTTATAGTCTAAGTAATTTAAGTGTTATAGATAGCTCCTTGTACTATAATAATAGTATATTATATAGCCTATAAAGAGTATATATAAGTTAAATATATTTTCTATAGATCTAAAAACTATCTAAGAATTAGTAAGTAACTAGTTTACTATTTATCTTTATATTAAGAAATATATTAACTATATCTAGCTAATAAATCTTAAGGTTAAATTAAGCTATAATAGCTATTATAACCTAGAAAGTCCTTACTACTAAGGTAACTATATATATTTACTAAAGTAGGTTTTCTTCTTAGAGATTACTTTATATATATATTTTTACCTTATAGTAGTTAAGAAATCTATCTTTATCTAGCTTATATATAAACACTTACTTAAGTAAAAGTAGCTTATTTTTTACTTCTATTATATTAATAACCTTCTAAATTCTCTTTTTACTAAGTTTATTAATTTCCTCTAGAATTACTATTTTAAAGAAGGTATAAATATTTTCTAGTAGCTTAAGTATATCTTTATAAGTTTTTAGTAAAGTTAAAAGTTCTAATATAATATATTTTTTACTTAGTGTAGGTGTTTTCTAGGCGTAAAATATACCTTAAACTACTTTAATAACTATAGTATAAAGGGTTTAATATCCTTAGTCTACTTTATTTTTAGCTTTTTACTAATTAAGTAAATATATTAAAAAGAAGTTATCTTAGTCTTTATCTATAAAGTAAAGTATAGTTTATAATCTATTTACCTAAAGTAAAGTATTATAAGTAAAGTTAGATTTAAGTAAGGTTTTATATTTTAATAGTCCTATATTTTATCTTAGGCTAGTAAAAAAGTTTTATATTCTACTTTTTACCTCCTAAGGTAATTCCTAGTTATTTTTAAGTAGTAGTCCTCTAGCTCTCTTACTCCTTCTTACTAGTTAAGTATAGCCTTTTGCCTCTTAAACTAAACCTACTTAAGATAAGTATTCTATAGTTCTCTTGTTATTAAAGTATAATAGCCTATTTACCTTAGCTATAAAGTCTAATAAGGTTACTTAACTAATAACTTTATAGTCTTTATTAAGAATATTAGTCTTTATATAAATAATATCTTTAACCTTTTCTCTAGTTAAAGATTAGTTAGAATTACTATTTATATATATAGTAGTATTTATAGTGTTATTTTTTTACTAAGAATCCTATAAAAATTACTTTTTTACTACTCTCTTAGTTAAAGTAGTAGTTTTTAGATATACCTTTAGCCTAGGCGTAGATTTTAGTGTTATAAGTTATCCCTTAGGAAGCTTACTTTATATAGTAGTTTTAGTAATAGGATTAGCTAGTTTTATTTTTTCTAGGCTAACTAGTGCTTCTATAAGGTCTTTTATTAAGAGATCTATTAAGTTTTGTATACCTAAGGCTTTAAGAACTAAGTTTAAGCTTATAGGTAGTATCTTTAGTTTAATAATCTCTTTTATAACTTATTATTTAATTACTAACTTAGAGTCTATAAGTAAATAGAATTTTATTTTATTAAAGGTTATATTTCTAGTAATATATATCTAAAGGAGGATAAGAACCTAAATCCTATATAGGTTATATATATTTAGTATATATCCTACTAGGTACCTAATATACCCTTAGAGAACTACTTTAAAAAGTCTCTTCTTAATCCCTCTCTCTTTCTCCCTCTTTAGAGGGTATATATAACACCTATATATATAAAGCTAACCCTAGTATAGTTATAAATCCTTTATTAGACTTAATATATAAAAAGGTATATACTATCTAAAATATTAATAGTACTAAGCTTCTTTTACTTTAACTAGAGATTTCTAATTATTATATTTTTATAGGCTAATATTAATTATATAGGCTACTACTATAATAGCTTTAGACTATAAATTAGTTAGTAAGTTAGCTATACTTATTATTTTAATTACTTAGGTAATAACTTCTTAGCCTACTTACTTACTTTCTTCTACTAGTTCCTTAGTATAAGGTAGAGAAAGCTCTATATTAATACTAAGTTCCTAAGTCTAAAGTTTATAAGTAGTATAGCCTTAGATTATAATTATAGTATATTTAATGTCTTGTCTAATCTTATAAATTACTAGCCCCTTTCACCTTTATATCTACCTTTTAAATAAGTAAAGCACTTTAAAAACCTTATATAAGGTTTTTTATACTTAGGGAAATATAAATAGATAGCCTAAATATTTATCTTTAATAACTAGTATCTAATAGGCTTTATTAAAGCTTACTAGGTAGTTAAAAAGGTCTTATAAGATATAGTAGTAAGGTTATATTAACTTTACTTTTAATATTTATCTAGATATAACTTATAAGGCGTATATTATTATATAATATTTATATTTTAAGTAAAAAGGCACTTAAATTTTAACTTCTCTTGTGTTTAAAACTAACTACTAAAGTATATCTAGTCCTAAATACCCTAAACAAAGGTGCTAGGTGTTTATATTATTTATCTTATTACCTTATATATTATAAGATAGTTTTAGGCGTTAACCTTTTAATTTTAAGGTAAAGAATACATCTATAAGGCTATAGGGGATAAGTAAAAAAGAGTATAAGGAATAAATATTATATTAAAGGAAAACTAAGTTAAACTTTTATATAAGGTAGGTAACTACTTTACTTTTTTTAATAAGACCTCTTTAGAGAGTATAGTTATAACTATAGTACTAAATATTTACTTTTTATAGATATACCTTTAAGATAATATTTATATAGAAGTTCTTAATATAATAGATATTAGTTAACACTAGGTTAACTATATTAGGCCTTTTTAGTCCTAATAAGATTCTCTTAAGAATACACTTTTCTTTCTTAATAACTAGAAATAAAGATAATCCTAATTTAATATATTTATCTATCTTAGGGTCTTTAAGTAAATCTAGCTTAAGGAGGCTAAGATTATTTACTAGGTAAGTAGTACTATAATTATTAAAGACTATACACTTAGAAAGTATATATAGGCTATTATAGCTATAAGTAAAGACCTTATATAATATAGTTTTTACTTAAAGTTCCTTCTTAATTAGTAATAGGTTAATTAATATATAGACTACTAAGTTTCTAGCTCCTTAAGTAGATTCTAAATTATTCTTATCCTTAGCTTTATTTTTCTTAGTTAGAAATTATTTCTTGTTTAAACCTTTCTTTAGTAGCTTTATTTAACCTTTGTTAATAAGCGTATATTATACTAACTACTATCTATCTTCCTTAAGTTTTTCCTTAATCCTTATTAACTTTTTTTAAGTTTATTTAAGGTTTATTTAGTATAAGATACCTTATATTACTATTTTAATCTATAGATAGTTAGCTAGGTTATATATTATAAAGACACTATATAGATATTCCTTTATTTTTAGTAAATTAGCTTTAGAGTTTTTATCTAAGTAGTTTAAAAGTATTATATAGACCCCTAATACCTTTCTTTTTCCTTTAGTTAAGGTTTCCTTATAGTAAAGTATAAGAAAAATTACTTTATAATTACTTAGTAAAAGGTTTTCTTTATTAGTTATCTTATTCTCTACTATATAATTTATTATCTCTTTTCTCTATATAGGAGCTAAGTAGTTTAAAATAGCTCTAAGAAAAGATTTTATAGTAAGATTATTATACTATAGAATACTTATTCTATAGAGGATTTACCCTATAATATATAGGCTATTAACTAGCTATTGGCTAGCTAATGCCCTAGGAATATTAGGAACATTAGCAGAGTAATTCTCTAGGAATTCTCTAGGAATTCTCTAGGAATTCTCTAGGAATTCTCTAGGAATTCTCTAGGAATTCTCTAGGAATTCTCTAGGAATTCTTAGAGAATTATTTAGCTATTTATACCTAGAAATTACTACTATTTATAAATAAATCCTCTGCCTATTTAGAAAAAAGAGAGGTATTAAATTTATAATTAATATACTTATACTAAAGTGTAATAAATAGTAGTATAACTATTATTATTATCTAAGAAAGCTATTTTTACTAATAACTTCCTAGAATAAATAAAAAAAAAGTAAATTAAAAGTATAACCTTAGCCTTTCTTTAGTACTAGAAGACTATAGTAAGATAAGATTTTATTTAATCTTTATAGTAATCTTAGTAAATAAGATAAAATAGGATTAATATTTAGTTTTTTCCTTTACTACCTTAGTCTTACTATATAAAACTATATAAGTCTAAGGTATCTTTTATTACTATAAATAAAATTACTTATATTTACTTTTTAATTATTACTAAGATAACCTTAGTCTCTTTTATTAGATCTATTTTAAGTAGCCTAGCTTACTACTACTTATTTATAATACTATAAATCTCTAGATAAATTACTAACTTTAGCTAAATAAGCGCTTTTACTAATAACCTATTAAT
>NW_026851085.1:0-5439 GCF_030913465.1 Colletotrichum navitas
GTGTTAATAAAGTCTAGGAAGGCTTCCTATAAAGACCTTATAGGTGTTCTATTTAGCCTATATATTACTGCTAAGTTATCTAGGTACACTGTAATCCTGTCTATCCCTTTATTAAGCTAAAGTATACTTTAGAGCCTAGCCTTAGCCCCTTCTACCTTAGCGTTATATACTTCTCTGTGTAGTAGTTAGTAGTATCCCTAGTGCACTAGTTCTTTCCCTTTAAATATAGTATATCTATACCCTGTTTTATTATATAATGTCTATAACCTATCTAAGTAGACTATTAGGTAAGTTAGGGACAGTGTCCTTATCTATTTCTTATGATCTTTTGTAGTGTCTTTCTTACTTTATCCCTCTGCTTAGTAAGTTAAGAGCCAGTAGTATGTCCTACGCTAAAGTTCTAGTTATAGAAATCCTAGTATAGATTTTACTACATCTATAAGTATAGTTAGATAGACCCTCCCTCCTTTCTAGTTAACTTAAGGGAAGTTCTTAATCTGCTAGACTAGGGGGTAATCCTTATTAAGAGTACTAAGCTATAGTCTATGCCTTTGCCTTATAGCTTCTAGTAAAAGCTCTACTAGTAGAGTACTAGATTCCTAAAGGAGGACAAAGGTAGAAGTTATCCTCTAGACTAGTAGGTATCCCTAGATTACAGTGTTAATTACTAACTAAATCTTCCCTATTTATTTAGTTAGGCTATAGTTAACGTAAGCTAGCCTATCTTATGTTTATTTTCTTCTTTACTTACTTCTACTAGGGTACTATATCTCTAAGGCGTAGAAGGCCTTTAGGATAATAATTATATATAAGGCACACTATATACTAAGGGGAGAGGCTCCCCTGTATACTCTGTTTAGCCCCCTAATATATCCTATAGTTACCTTTACTACTGCTATCTATTCCTTAATATATTTCTTTAGGTCTATTTATCTATCTAGGTAGACCCCTAGCTACCTTATAGTGGCCTTAGGAGTTACTGTTTATAATCTATGCTATATTATAAGGTTATTAGTCTTTTTTCTCTACAAGAAGTATAGTACCTTTGTCTTAGACTTATTAAAGAGTATACTGTTGTCTTATCCCTAGGCTATTATCTTATTAAGAAGGGCCTACGCCTAGTCCTGGCTTTCTTTCTCTGTCCTACTAATACATAGTATACTACAGTTATCTATATAGCTAAATTATAACTAAGTGTTACTAAACCTATAGAGAGGTTTAATATAGTATAAATAGAGTATTAGTAATACTAGTAATCCTTGTAGTAGTCTATAGTATAGTAGCATTATTAGTAATATATAGTCCTTAAAGTAGACCTAGGCCCTTTATTATATTATAAAAGATAAAGCCTAGTTAACTATATTAACTAGCTACCTTTGTTCCCTTATTACTTTTACTAGGCAGCTACTGTTAACTATATTAAAGGCTCCCTAGATGTCTACTGTTATTAGGGTACAGTATTATCTATTATTAAGAGTAGCCTTTATATTATAGGCTAGTGCTACTATAATATCTATTACTAATCTCTTAGGGAGAGCCCCTGCTACTTGTAGGTGTAAGACACTATGTCCTAGGCACTTCTAGGCTAGTCTCCTAGCTATAAGCTACTTTAGTCCTTTACCTATTATTAAGAGTAGTAATATTAGCCTTTATCTCTTAGGTATACTTATGTCCTTGTTAGCCTTAGGGATTATCACTGTCTCTATGTCCCTAAACAGTATAGGGTAGTATCCTAGCTCTAGGTATATCTAATATAGCTTATAAATATATTCTTCTATATATATCTAGGCTACCTATAGTATAAAGACTATAATTTTGTCTACTCTAGGAGTTATATTCTCTACACTAAGTAAGGCTACTTTTGCCTTCTCTAATAGTATATAGTTATCTTATTTAATTATCCTCCTTAGCACCATAGGCGTATATAGGTTAATGTTAGTGCTAGCATTAAATTACTTAAGTAGTTACTATTAGAGAACTCTTGCTTTCTTAGTAAGTGCAGTAACTATATTCTTACTGTCCTATAGAGGAGGTAACTAGAACTAGGTGCTAGGCTTATACTAGCCTATTACCTTGTATAGGTCTTTGTCTATCTTTATCTTGTTAATCTAGTCTATCTAGTATTTAGCCTTAGCTCTATATACTACCTTCTAGAGTTCCTTTACTGCCTTATTTATGTCCTCTTTATTACTATTTTGTCTTATATCCTAGTGTATCCTCTTTACCTCTTAGCACTTAGTGTCCTACTAGGCTACTAACTTCCCCTTTATCTACTGTATACCTATTACTACTGCTGTGTGTTATAGTAATTTAGTAAGTGCCTCTGTAGCCTAGTTAAGGTCTACTGTAGTCTCTGTCCTGTCTAGTAGTACCTATAGGGTACATCCTACTTTATCTATAAACTTCCTAATTCTTTTTAGTGTATTTACTTTTACTCTAGTGCCTATTTTTAGTACTATCCTAGTTAGGTTAAGGATTATTATAAGTAGGGTTAAGTAGTCTAAGCCTATGTATAAGTAGTTTACTACCTATATTAACACTAGGGGGATATTTAAGAAGGCTAAGTCTAGAGTATTCCCCTTGTTATAGGTTAAGATTCCTAGGGGGCTAATAAGTAATAGTTAGTGTATATTAGCCTAATCTACTAGTTAGGCTAACTTCTAGCTTAGTGTAACTCCTAGCTACTATATTAAATACTACACGTTAAAATCCCCTATAATAAAGGAATTATCTAGGGGGGTCTAGGCGTTAAGAGCGTCTAATATAGTCTTTGTCCTAGGTTCCCTATATATATTAATATAATAGTAACCCTAGATTATTACTCCTAGTATGTCTTGTAGTAGGCGCTAAGTGATATAGAAAGTTATTGTATTTAAGTGTGTATTTTAGACATAGGTTATAACCTAAGGTCTTGTTTCTGTGTTCCTCTATTCTATAATTAGCAAGAAGAGCATATAGTTAGGGGTTATCTTTGTCTTTAAGCGTCTGTTGTTTAAGCACTATAGTTCTTATATTATAATAATGTTAACCTATTCCTAGTTAACAAAGGTAAAGGCTATATTATATATTAGCCTAGATTATCTTATGTTTATATAAAGTATCCTTAGTTATACTACTATTTAGAGTAGTAGTAAGGAGGGTAGCGCTAAGGTGCTAAGTTTAATTAAAGGCTTTAGTGTAGTGCCCCCTTCTAAGATGTCCTCTATTTCCCTGTCTAGCTACTAAAAGACGTCTAGTTTATTATTATAGGTGTTATTTATTACTTATTATTACTATACCTCTAGTCCTAGACTCTTTATAGTCCTTCTGTCTATTACTTAGGGAGGCTAGTAAGGCTTCTTTTACGCTATTATAAACTGTTTTCTCCCCTTCTGTCTAATAATCTATCTCTGCCCTTTTAACAGCCTTATAATTACACTGCCTTCCCTAGTTAGCTAGAGGAGGTAGTCCTTGTAATTACTCTTAAAGGGACCTTTATAGTTAGTACACTACTATAGCTTATTATAGGGTTTATTTCTATAGTCTATTTCTAGGATACTATAGTTTTTATAGAGCTACTGTTTAGTATATAGCCTTACCTTATACTAGTTAAAGTATATATTATATTAGGCTAGTTTAAATTAATACTAAAGCTGCTGTAATAGTAGGCTATTAAGAAGCCTAAAGGGTTTTACCTCCTCTTTTAGAGTAATAATCTAAGTCTAGGTTGATTACGCTGTAGTGCCCTTAGTAATATAGTACTTCTCTGGTTTCTGTTTTATAGTAATATATACCTCTGTCTAGATTATCTCCTCTGTTACTACTAGTAGGTTTCTATAGTAGTTATACGTTGTTACTAGGACCCCTTTAACTCTATAGAATAACTAGGCCTAGGTACTATTAACAGTAGTTACACTAAGCTATTTAGATAGCTTAATATAGCTATTAAATATAGCCTGTCTTGTTCTATAGTAGTCTATAGTAATTATAAAACTAGTTAGTACCTAAGTTATCTTTTTAATATCTATAACTTAAACCTTATAGATTCTAGTAATATCTCTATAGATAGTAGAAGAGGTAACCTAGGTGTTTAGGATCCTAATAAAGATATAGCAGTTAATATAGTGTTATTATGTTTATCCTTATATATTTCCTTTGCCCTAAGAAGGTCCCTAATAGTTAGGGCCCTCCTAAAGTGTTATAGCCTAGCCTACTAGCTAGCCTACTAGCTAGCCTACTAACTTAGCTATTAGCTAGCCTTGCGGCTATGTCTAGGCAGCTAGCTTTAGGTCTAGTTAGATAGGCTGTTTCTAGGCTATTAGTCTAGCTAACTAAGTTATCTATATAGTTCTATTTCCCTTAAGGGTACTATAGAGCAGATAGGTATAGAAGTCTATAGTAGCCTAGTAATCTCCCTTGCTTCTAATCTAGCAGAGGGACTATTAAAGGTTCTTAATAAGCGTGTTTACTATATATCTATAGCTATTATTAAGGGCTATAATCTTGCTTAGTATTTCCTCTAGGTAGGAGGTTAACTATAGTGTCTAACTTATGTTTATTATTAGGCTATACATAGACATATTAAGCCCTAGTTATTGTTTTAGGTCTATCACTATATAAGTAAAGTCCTCTTAGGTAGAGGTTATTATTATTAAGCTAGAGGGAACTACTAGCCTCTTTCTCTTTATAAGGGAACCTTTGCTAACTATAGATCTAGAGACAGTAGATATTACCTAGGAGGCTAGGCGTATACCTAGCTATAGCGGCGGCCGCAGGGTTACTGGCCCTTAGTGTTTAAGGGCTAACATTTAGGTGGTTTTAGTATATAATAAGGGGTGTTAATAATTTTAGTGTAGTGTATATGTATACACTAACAGTGTATACTAAGAAAAGTATATAAAAGGGAAGGTTAGTAATTATATAGTAAAACTACAAATAGCTTATTATATAAGTTATTATTTATTTAATAGTACCTTACTATATAGATAACTATAGTAATTCTAGAGCTAATATATACTAAAAACCTTAACTTATAAAGAGGTATATTTATTAGATTAAAAACTAATGCCCTTTAGGGCTTACTAGTAATTTATAATAACTTCTTAAATTATATAGCCTTACGCTAGTAATAGTTTATTTAAATTTCTTCCTTATTAACTTTTAATACTAGAGTAGTATTCTAGTATAGTTATAATAGGTAACAGAGGGTTAGGGCTTAACCCTAGAGAAGAAGCCTAAGAAACAGCTACTATATCTAAGGAAGGCAGCAGGCACATAAATTACCTAATCCTAATATAGGGAGGTAGTAATAATAAATACTAATATAGGGCTCTTTTAGGTCTTATAATTAAATAAGTATAATTTAAATCCCTTAATAAGGAATAATTAGAGGGCAAGTCTAGTACTAGTAGCTATAGTAATTTTAGCTCTAATAGTGTATATTAAAGTTATTATAGTTAA
>NW_026851086.1:0-5436 GCF_030913465.1 Colletotrichum navitas
TTATATAAATAATCTAGTGTATTTTATATACTAGATATATTATAATCTTTTTTTAGAATAAATTATTAGTAAAGTCTTAATATTTAGTTTAGTATTAAGGTAGTAGTTAAGATCTCTAGGTTATAATTATAATACTGCTATTTTCTAAAATATTATTATATATAAAGATATATTTTTCTTAGATAGGTTTCTTCTCCTAGCTCTAGGTGTTCTATATTAATATATTAGTAGTTATTTTAAATTATATAATATCTAGTTAATAAAGGTAATATACTTATAGTAGTATACTACTTGCTTTTTATATATATATAAGAAGGTTATAGTTTTCTTTATTTTATTATATATAAAGGAAAATAGTATAAGTAGTTATCCTAAAGAGTAGTTCTTTAGCCTTTCTATAGTTAAGCACTATATAAACTAGATCTTTATATAAATTATAACTTATCTTAGTATAAAGAGTTATAGTAAAAAGTAGTTTTTTAGCCTTTCTATAGTTAAACACTATATAAACTAACTCTTTATATAATATAGCTTACCTTTTTACTTTTACTAATCTATAATTACTATATAACTACTAATTAGTGTTAAATAGGCTTTATATATATATATACTTAGTAAAATATAAGAGTAAATTAACTTTTTATTAGGTAATTAAATAAGTCTACTTTACTATTGTTATATAAAGTGGTTATATACTACTTAAGTATAACTTAAGTTATTCTAGCTAACTAAAAGATATAATCTCCTCTTAACTTAACTAAGGGCTAAATAACTAGTCTATGCCTTTTAAGCTTAAATTATAAACTATTTATAGTTAACTAACTAGGTGTTATATAATTATTAGTATTAATATTCTAATAATAAGGTTAATATAGCTATAGTAGATAGTATATTTAGCTATATTAAATATAACTTTATTATTCTTTATTTAGGGCTTCCCTAAGAAGATATTTTAGCCTAGGTTAAGTATAATATATATATAAATGCACTAGTAATAACTACTTAACTCTAACTTAAACACTACTATGCCTTTAGTTATTATAGGCTAAGTGTTATCTATAAATCCCCTTAAGGGGGTCTTATACTATAAGATATATAGAAAGCACTCTTAGTGTATAAAGTAGCTACTTACTATTATATAGGTATTATAGCTAGTATTAGTAAAGGCTTAAATATAGGAACCTTTATTAATATAGGTATCTAGTAGTACTAATAGTCTAATTATTTTCCTATTATATAAAAACTCCTTTTAACCCTTATATTCTTTACTTATTAGCTTTAGGGCCTAATTTTACCTTAAAGTTACTTTTTTCTTAAGTCTTTATTATTAATATTTTTCTTCTTATTATTATTTAATCAAAGCTCTTTAATATATATAAGGGCTACTATTATAACTATATATACTACTAGTTATATAGTAGTATATTATTTAGTAATATATTCTTTTTTTTAGTAGTAAAAGTATACTTAGGTATCTTTATATATACTACTATACCTTATTAGTATCTTATTATTATTCTTATAAGGATAGTTTTTATTACTTAGTTTTTAAATACACCTTACTATTATAGTATTATTATTAATGTCCTTACGTAAGAAAAGACACTGCTTTTAAAGGAGGTATAAAAGGTCTTTAACCTTCTAGGATACTTTAGTAATCTACCTAACTTACTTATTATAGTTATTTAAAAGAAAAACACTTACTAATATAGTATAAATATATAGTAAAAGTATATTTATAAGAAGTATAATATATATATTATAGTCCTAAGACTACTTACTAGCCTTTACTAGTGTCTTTTTAAACTTAAGGTAAAAAAATAAAAAGGTTTTATTATTCCTTATATAAATAAAGACTAGTACACTAGCTATATACTACTTTATATTAGGGTTACTATAGGTATACTCTAGGTATTATAAGAATTATTTAAGGTTATAGTTATATTATTTACTACCTTACTAGTAAAATATAAAGATAGTATATTATAGTCTAATCTCTAAGTATATATTAATAAAGTACTATACTTTATAATTATTTATAAAGAAGGTATAATTAACCTTTATTTTATTATATATTTAGTGTAACTATAGGGAAAAATTATAGTGTAGGCCTAAGAACTTCTTAGGTAAAGGTAGTAACTTCTAGGCCTATAATTAAGAGCTAGCTTTTTATATAGGTATAGTAGGTGCTTATATAAATTTAATAGGTGTTTATATAGGCCTAGCGCCTATAAATATAGGTTTAGTACTCTTTTATATAGTTACTATACTTTTTTTTATTAGTGTTATAATACTTTATTTAATAGCTATTATATTAGCTTAGAGGCTTAGAATAGTATTATATATTTTAAGTAAGGCCTTATTATTATAATATTAACTATTACAGATAAATATTAGAGTTATTAGGTTAACCCTAATAACTTATTACTAGTAAATCCTTAGATATTTAGCTATAGATTCTCTAAGGATTCATAGGCAATAAGTTAGTTATTTAACTAACTAACCTACAATAATTATCCTTTTTTTCTTTATGTATAATAAAGAACTACAGTTACCCCTATTATTTATTAATTACTACTAATATATATAGTTAACTATATTAACTTATCCCTTAGTATTACTAACACTAATTAGTAGTTAACTTTACTATTAACTATATAAGTTAACTTTACTATCTAAACTATAGATTAGTAAAGACCACAAGAAGAGGTAATTATTGCTAGTTAATTATTTATACACCTAGAGTAAGCAAGTACTAAAAAACGCCTCTATAAATACTCTTACTATAATAGTTTATACTAATTACCTATTATAATAGGTTAATTAATAGATCTACAACTAGTCCTCTTAACTAGCAGAAACCCTATTAATTTACGTTTATTATATAAGCTTTATTACCTTTAGAGAAGCGCTCTTAACTATAAAAAACCCCTTACTTTATGTACTTATAGCTAACTAGTAATTATTTACTATATCCTATTTATTATAAGCTCTTTAGCTTACTAACTTCTTTTTTCTATATATATACTTCTTTTACTAACTAATAGCGTTAATAAGTTACTAAGTAATAGCCTATTATTTCTCCTTCTTTACTAACTAACAGTGTTAATAAGAGCTAATATAATAGCCTATTGTTTTTCCTAAGTTATTTACTTATAAGAGTATATTTTTCTCTAACTATTTATACTACTAGCAGTAATCCTTAATAAACTATACACCTTCTAGTCTACTAGAAGAAACACCTATTTTAAGAGGTTTAGGCTAACAGAGGGCAATAGTAAATAACACTACCTATAAGCAGAAGACCTAAGCTAAGATAAGTAAGTATAATAAGCTTATAAGAAGCAAGGCTTATAAGTACTACCTTTACCTATAAGTAAAAAAAGAGTTTATAGTAAGTATAATATACTATCTAATATAAAGTAGTAAGTAGTAGTAATTAATAATATTTTACTATACTTACTAACCTTATATAGTGTATCTTCTATAGTAATAAGGAAAAGACTATATTAAAAGTTACTAACTAACCTTATAAGTAAGTAATAAGCTTTATACTTAACACTATTACTATATTTTATATTAGTAGTTATAAGTACTATAACTATATTAGTAGTAAATTACTTTACTACACCTATAAGGATTTTAGTAAATAGTCTATAAATAACTTTAAGGTAATTAACTAGAAGGTCCTTATAAGCCTATATAACTTCCTTGTTAACTATAGTGTATAGGTTAACTATAGTAAACACCTATTAATTACTTAATGTATATTTAATACCTTACAACAGGAGGAAGGCGCCTACTAGACTAATAAGATAATTACTATTATTAAAAGATTATCTTATAACTTTAAACTACACCTTAAAGACCCTTACTTTATTAAGAACATCTAAGGTTATAATATAATCTTATATAGTAAAAAACTAGCTAAAGTACACCTATTACTAGTAGTTACCTATTAGACCTCTTATAATAACCTAACCTTTACCTTACTACTACCTTTATTAACACTAAAACCCTATATAATAGCTAAAACCTATAGCCTACGTATAATAACTACTACACTACTATAGAAGCTCTTATTAACTATAGTAATATTAACAGTAATATTAAGACTAACGCTAAAGTAAATAAGTAACCTTATAAAGATATACTTTAATAACTAGGCTATAAAGTACACTAGTAGCTAGTATAAGACTATTAACTTAAAATTACTGTTGTTTTATAACCTTTGCGTCTAAGTAGGTATAACGCAAGACTACTATAGAGCAGTAATTTAAGTAATACTCTAAGGTAAACCACAAGAGTATTATACCTCTACCTTTTACTAATAGGCAGGTAATTTTAATACCCTAATAGTAAAGCTTAAAGAATAATTTAAAGGTAATAAGGTACACTTAGCCTATATTACTAAGCTTTATTATATATTATTTAACTTAATTACCTATAAAAACTATAGTAAGAATAAGCTTAAGATCCTTAAGTTACTTATTAAAAAGGTTACTAAACTAGTTAAGGTAACTACTTATAATAGCCTACCTAAAGATAAGGATTATTATATATACTTTATTACCTATTATTATAGTATACCTAAGTACACTATAGCTCTCCTTAACCTACTAGCTATATTCTATAGCCTCTATATATAACTATATAATAGAGTAGTAAATACTTTACTTTACTATAAGCTACCTATATAATACCTTGTAGATAAATCTACTATAGAAAATAAGTAATTTTAGGTTAATTATAAGTATAATAGTAGCTATAATAATTACACTAATCTATAGTAAACATAAGGTTCTTTATAAAGTAACTACTATAGTAAAAACTAGCGTAGTAATAAATTAACTAAGAAGTACTTTATCTACAGTAAGCCTAGTTATTAGTTAACTAAGTACACTAAAGAAAAGTAATAATCCTTGTTTAACTAGTACAAAAGCACCTACTTTATATAAGCTTTACTAGCTACCTTTAACTACTTTCTTCTTAACTATAAAGGTTATAATATAAGTTATCTCTAAGAAAAAAGTAACAGTAAAGAATAACCTACTAGTAATAATAATAACTATATAGATATAGTGTTCTTTATATCTACTACCTTCTTTATATAACTATTAATTAATAGCCTAACTATATTCTCTAAGTTATATAACTAGGCAACTACCTATACGCTTACCTATAAGAACCTACTAGAGGAGCTATTACTTAGTAAGACTATAAAAACTAATAAAATATTTACACTTAATAAGCACTATTTAGTAGCAACTTTTTATAGTATTATACTTAACACTAGTGTAGCTAAGAAATTAACTACTAGCTATAAGTAATACCTTACCCTTTAGTGCTACTTAGGTAAAAAGATACCTATAAATACTACCTAAGTAAGTAAAGTAAGTATTTACTTTAGTAGTAGTAACTACTTTAAATCCCTAA
>NW_026851087.1:0-5405 GCF_030913465.1 Colletotrichum navitas
GTATTATCTAAATTAGTTTATATAATAGACTAGAGGTTCTACTATAATCTTTATAAAATATAGCCCTATTACTTATAAAGTAACTTACTTATAAGACACTACTATACTACCTCTAACTAAGGTAATTATACCTATTTAATATATAAAAGGTTTAAAACTAACCTACTCTTGTTTAGACCTAAGTAAAGGTAATATATATATACTCTAATAGGTTAATTACTAGTAGTAATAGTAGTAAATAATATACTTTACTTAATAAAGTTATAGTAAAATTAATACATTAGTATACTAATATATCTATAATATAATGCTACTTACCTAGTTTACTCTTATAGTAAAATACTATTACTATCTACTAATAAAAATTAAAAAATAGAAACTATAAAACTACACTAAAGGACAGTAATATCTTTAGAGAATAGTTAATAAAGACTAAAAAATTAAAATAAAGTAAAATAAATTATAAAACTTAGTGTTAACCCTAAAGAAGTAATAATATATAATAAAAGCCTAAAGTTTATAGTATAAATAAGTAAAATAGTTAGTAATTTTTATTACTATAGAAGCCTACTTCTAGAGGAATATAAGTAAAACTAAGAGAAGAAATAATAATCCTTTTAGTAAAAACTACTATAAGTATAAACTTAGATAATAACCTTACCTATATAGTATTAAGGACTAGGAGTTTCTTAACTAAATAATAGACAATATATACTAAAGGCTAAATAGTATAGGTTATAGGCCTAACGCTATTTAAAGCTTTAGTATTTATAGTCTAGAGAATAGTAAATAGTAAGCTAAAAGGAAGAATAGTAGTAGATTTATAATTACTAAACTAAGCTACTATTCTAGATGCTTATCCTATACTATTATAATCTAAGGTTATTTAGAAAATATATAGTAAAATATTTATAATAATAGTAGATGCCTAGATATTTTTTATTAATTCTTAGTAAAAGAAGAACACTAAAAAGGCTAATAGTTATTAGCTACTAAGGACAAGAAAAATTAACAGTAGTTTTAATAAGATTTAAGAACTTACTAGTATATATTTAATAATTTATAATAATCTTCTAAGAGATTATAAAGATTTTATATAGTTATTTATTAATAATATTATTATATTATTATATACTATAGATAATTATATATAATATTTATATACTATTTTTAAGCTATTTAAGGATATTAACTATTATTAGTACTAAATAAATTATTTATTAGCTTCTTTTATTTAATTACTTAGATTTAAGGTAAATACTTTTAGGCTAACTAATATAGAAGACTAGACAAGAGCTCTTTAATAAGTACTATTCCTAGTAACCTAGCTTTATTAGAAAAATAGATTAGATCTATAGGCTATTTATAGTATCTTATCTACGCTATACCTCTAGGAACTAACTATTATAAGCCCTAAAGATATTCTTACTAGTAGAGGCTAAAAAACAGGGATTACTAAAGGTACTAAAAGAAGAATTTCTATAAAAATATAAGTATTACTTTAATAAAAGCATAAATAGATAGTTTTTAAGATATTAAATAAGCCTTTACTTTAGAACTATATTATTTTACTATAATCTAGACTATACTTTATTTATTAGCTAGATATATCTTATAATTATAGATTTAAGGTATACTTTTCTATTTAAAAGAAAATACTAACTAGTTACTAAGAAAACTAATCTTTAAATAGCTATTTAACTAGTTATATACCTTAGTAAAGCCTTTATAGGCACTAAATAAAAATACTAGGTAACTAAACTAGAAGTAGCTACTTAGTATAGTTATTTAAAAAACTAGGACTATTATTAGCTTAGTATAAGTAACTTTAATAGTAATTTTAATAGATTATACTTTAACTTATAAAGTAATATAGTAAACTACTTTATTTACTACTAATAAAAAGTAGGCTAATCTTTAGTTAGTGCTTACTATAGAATATCTTTTATAGTTTAAACTTTTTTATATTTATATACTAGAAGTCTTTAATATAGTAGCTAATATACTTTCTTAGCTACTAAATAAAGATAATATACCTATTAGAATTAGAGAATTAGATAAAATATAGGATAATAACTAGGTGTATATAGCTATAGATATTAAGATTAAAAGGAGTTTTACTAGAAATTACTAAGTAATACTAAAAAGATTCTAAATTTAAATATATATAGAATTAATTAAAGGAACTATAGTATAGATTTAAATTACTTTTATACTATATAGTAAATTACTTTATTTTATTAAGTATACTAGTAAAAGAAAACTTTATATTTATTAATAATAGCTAGTAAACTAATTACTATAGCTTATAATAAAAACTAATACTAAGGAGATTAATAAGTATAGTATAAACTTTAAGATAAATTCCTTATTTATAACCTTATAAGAAAGATTTAAAATTACTAAAATATTATCTAGTTTATAGACTATTAGAAAAGGATATTAAAAACTAATTAGTGTAATATAACTAATACTATTACTACTAATTTATTCTATACTATAGTAATAATTTTATAACTAGACTTCTAGAAGTAGCCTTAGTAAATACTCTATAGTAGCTAAAGGATTTTACTTATATAACTTATTACTAACTATATTAGATAATTCTTAAATTAATAATCCTAATACTAAGATATATAACCTATATAGTAGAGAATTAGGCCTAAGTGCTATTAAAATTCCTCTAGCTTTATAACTAGGAATTCCTAAAAGTATAATTTTAGACTAAGATCCTAAATTTTTATTAGACTTTAGTGTATATTATAGGCTAAGTTAAATATATTACTTAAGTTTTTAACCTTATATTATTATAAATAGATAGTCTTTTAGAAAAAAAAAACTAAATAGTTAAAATAGTAATTAAAGTATTTACTTTAAATTCCTAGAAAAAGTATAGATTAATAGAATCCTAAGTATTTAAGCTAATCTAGGTAATATATATATAAGCACTATAAAAGCTACTCTAAATAAAGTATTATATAGCTTTAAACTAATAAATCCTTAGATATTCTTAGTAATTTAAATACTAAAATAAACTATATAATATTCTAGAGAAAGTAAATTTTTAATTATAGTAGTATAAATATATATAAAGAGGTATTTAACTATAAGTATTAGTATATTTTATTTACACCTAGAGACTTTATTTATTTAAAACTTAAGAAAAGGTACTATTTACTAAGAAACCTTTTATTAAAAGTCTTACCTTTATATATAGAACTAATAAAAGTCCTTAAAAAAGTAAAGAAATTAGTATATAAACTTAACTTACTACTAATAATAAATATCTACCTAGTTATATTAGTTACTTACCTAATTCTAGCTAAAGACCTATAGAAAGACCTATATAAATAGACTCTATATAAAGTAGCCTAGTAGAAATAAAGGACTCTTAAAAAGATAAATAGTAGATAATTACTAGTATTATAAGGTAGAATAAATACTAGATAAAGATTAAATAGGTAAAGACAAGGTTAACCCTAGATAAAATACTTAATTAAATAGAAAAGATACTTAAGTATTTATAATATATAGATAACTAAGACACTATAGATATAGATAACTTAATTAAAGAGTTTAAAGAGAAACACTAATAACTAGAAAGAAAAACAAAGACTATAAAAGAAAAATAACTATTATTATAATAATATAAATAGCTAGCTCCTAGTAAAATACTAGTAGAAAGAAATAAAAGACTAGTTATATATAAAGAAATTTATTAGTAAAGGTAGTTAAAAGACTAAAAACATTAGTAAAGAAAGTAAAGACTATATAAATAATAACTACTAACTACTAAATAATAAGAACTAATAAGTAGTTAATAAAAAATTCTAAATAATAGCCTTATTATTTAAGATAAATATATACTTTATATAAATAAAAATAAATAAAATAATACTTTACTTTTACCTAAGAGAATAACTAGTTACCTATAGTAACTACTGTCTAAAGACTTTCTCTTATATATAATCCTTTTTTCTAAATTCCTTTTTCTTTATACCTTTTCCTTTATTTACCTATTCTTTTATTAATATTTACTAGTAAAATTATATATATTTTATAAAATAGCTAGTAACCCTTCTTATTTTTCCTTTATATTTACCTCTTATTTTAAGATAAGATTCTATATTATTCTAAACTTATCTTAACCTAATCCTTTAACTAACGTTAAGCACTAAAAGCTATTCTATAAACTATTCTTTAGTAGTAAGACTAGGTTAAGCCTTATATTTAAGGGCTATTTATATATAATTATAATCTATAAAGAGAAGCTTACCTATAAAACTACCTTAGATTAACTATTTATAATAAATTTAATACTCTTATACTTAGTAACCTATACTTATCTAGTAATTCTAAAGTAAAGCTTATAAGCTTAGTATTCTTAACCCTAGAGAAAACTTCTTTAATACTATTATCTTTACTAATTAATTAGACTTTTTTATACTAATAATCTTAAGGAAGTAAAGTAGATTTTTATAGCTAATCCTTAGCTAAAGTATTTAATTACTAAGAATATATTTCCTTACTAAGAGAATTAGATAGTCTATAATAGTAAGTAAAAGCTATATATAATTATTAATTTTACTAAGTAAAACAGTAATAACAAGAATAATAACTTATTAATTCTTAATAATTTACTAACTAAGACTAGTAATATACCTTTTAACTATAATATAATAGGTTAATTTATAACCCTAAAGAATAATACTATAATATAGTAAAACTAAGCAAGATATTAATGCGCAAGGCAGTAAGATAGCTAGTATATATATAACTAATCTAAATAACTTTACCTAAAGGTCTTGTCACTAGTGCACCCTAAGCGCCTATAAACACAAAGGTAACTTACTAACCCTTATCTAAGAAGATAACAACGTTAATTAATAGATCTTAGTCTAATTAGGGCTAAGGTTTATTAATTAAACGTCTACCTCTAGTTAGTAGTTAAACTTAGTTAATAATACTGTTATTACTAAGTAGTATAAAACTATATATAAAAAGTCTTATTATTTAGTTATATAGTTATAAGGTAAATAAAGTACTTAATTAGGCTAAAAAGGCCTAATTAGGTATATAAGATCTAAGGAATATCTAGGATTAGTTATATTACTATAATAATAAAGTTATAGTTAAAGGTAAAGGTTAACTTATAAGTATTAAATTCTATATTTTATTTATTTTGTTAGTCTTAATTAGTATTTAATATCCTAATTAAGATAATTAAGGCTTTACTAGCTAGAAAAACACTTATAAAAACTATTTAAAAAAAACCTAAAATTCTACCCTATTTTAATTATTCTTTATTTTTTTATTTTATATTATATACTTAGTAGAAATAAAAGAATATAAAACCCTAAGGGGCAGTAATATAATCCTTAAGCTTTTTATATTCTTCTCCCTTA
>NW_026851088.1:0-5299 GCF_030913465.1 Colletotrichum navitas
TTAATCTATACCTTTAAAATTCTTTTTTACTAAATATAATAAAGATACCTTTTTACTTTAATAAAAACTAGCTTATAAAATAGTATACTAAGGCTAGTATAACTAGGCTAAATTACTAATATATAGTGTATATATATATAGCTTTAGTAAAATCTAAACTATAAAGTTACTTATTCTTTACTATAGAGCCTTTATAATAATATATATACTTTATATTTATAGAATTTAATAATAATAGGCTATTTTATAAAATAATAAACTAGTAAAAAGAGTTTAAACTAAATAGTAGTAATATAGTTAATTTATATTAAATAAGATTAAATATCTAGATAATAAAAAGAATTATTAAGAATATAAAAAGTATTTAGACCTATATATATAGCTTTATATAGAAGCTATAGATATCTTATTATTTTATATTAACTTATAAACCTCTTAGTTATTAAAAAACCTAGTTATACTAAAAAGATATATAACTAAGTAAATACTAAATACCCTTTAAAAAATCTTTTCTTAATAAACTAACTTAAATAAAGATATTATAATAAGTAAAGCCTTTACTTAAAGTAAAAATATTTTACTAAATAGTATATTACTAAAGTAAATAAAAAGTATAGTAATATTATAGTAATTACTAAAAAGCAAAGGACTAGAAATTATAGGCCTACTAGGCTTTTATACTAGCCTACTAGTAAATCTTACTAAGAAAAGTAGACTACTAGTTTATCTTTAATAATACTTATACTTTATACTAAGTTAATTCTTAGCTAGTGTAAATAACTACCTATATAGCCTAGACCTACTAGGGTTTTAGCCTATATAGGCCTAGATAATATAAGCCTTTTACTTATCTTATAGAGTATATTAATAACCTTTATTATTAAGGTAAATAATATATATACTACTTATAGCCTAAGGACTACTAGTAGTATACTTATTCCCCTAGGGGAACTACTTAGGTAGACTACTAAGTACTACTTACTTTTTTATTATAATAGTACTAGTAAAGAGAAGTAATAATTAAAATATAGGTCTTATATTATTTAGAAGCTAATTCTTAACCTAGCTATTACTAGCCTTTTACTAAAGGGTTAGCACCTTTTTAATATTATATTTATTTAGCCTTACTAAGTAAAATACTTACTAAACTATATTAGGAACAATATTCCTTTAACCTACTAGGTCTACCTAGGACTTTAGGGCAATTACCTATTGTCCTATAACACTTATATACTTAATACTATTAGACTTAATAGTTAGGTAGGCTTAAGGACTACTACCTTTAAGTTAACTAGTAATTAACCTTATATAGTAAAGATAAGTATTAGCCTTAATAATACTCTTTACTATAGGCCTAATAGTACTAATAAATATAAATAAGTTTATAATAGTCTTCTTTTATACTATAGTAGCCTAGATATAGTAGGCTAAGACCTTATTAGGTTTTATAACTAGCCTAGGTTATATATTAGTCTAAATACACCTAATAATAATAGTTAAAATATTCTAGCTAAATATAAACACTAAATATTATTTACTTAACTTTATCTTTTATAACTACTATATAATATATTACTATAAAGTAGAGTTATAAATCTAAATAGTTAAGGTAGTATATCTAAATAAATTATCCTTATAGTGTTTTAGTTAAATAGTTTAATAATATTTTTATAGTTAAGTATATAACTAATAAGAATTTTAACTTATAACTAAAGAATAACACTAGCTAAAGAAATAAGGGTAGTTATATATTACTAAATATCTTAAAGAATATTTTAGCCTATTCCCTGTTAATATAAAGAAGTAGTTTAAGGAGAACTACTTTATTATTAAGAAAGTTAATAGGTAAAATAATATTTATACTTTTACTTAATCTTACTTTAAATACACTAGGGTATAAGGTAACTAAACCTAGTACTAATAGCTAATAAGGTTTTATAATAACTTTATCTCTTAACTTTAGTAATCCTTTTATAAACCTAGGGAATATAACTCCTTAGATATATATATTATACTTATAGAGAAATAATACTAAGTACTATAAGATATAGTACTTAGATTATATTATAACCTAGTATATATTAATAATACTACTAACTAGAATAATATAGTTAGTAATATAGTACTATAAGGAAGTATACTAAAATATATAAGACCTAATATAGATACTTATAGAGACCTTTATATAGTAGAACTTTTTAATATAAAGAAAGAGAATACTACTTTATAGGGATTTTATAATAATAATAATAGGTGCTTAAAAAACTATTACCTATATAATAATAGTTCTTAAGGAAACTATAGAGAATACTAGAACTATAGTAACTATTAATAAGATACTAAAGACTAATATAACTACTAAGATAACTTAGACTATTATATATATAACTAGTAGCCTTAATAAAAAAATAAATAAGAAAATAATTAAAAATAATAAGTAAAATATACTTACTAATTTAATAAAAAAGATAAAGTTTAATTTATTTAAGAATATAATAAGAATATAGACGCCTATATTAATAAGCTTATTAAGAATAAGTATATACTTAAAGAAATAAAGAAATTTTCTTTAATCCTAGGTAATAATATAAACTTTACCTTAATACTAAAGGACCTAGGACTATAACTAATAAAGAAGCTAAAGATAGTTACTAAAGATCCTAAAGACCTTAAGGACCTATACCCCTAATAAGATAAGGTTAAGAGGTACCTTAAGTAAGCTATAGAGGTATATAAGAAAGAAAAACCTAAGGAGGTCCTAGATAAGAAGCTAACTACTAATAATACTATAAACTTTATTTTTTAAACTAGTAAAGTTATTAAGGCTATTATAAAGCCTAATAAAAAAAGAAGTTACTATAAGTATATTTATTTTTAAATTAAAGTATAAGTAAATAAGAACTTAAAGGACTACTTAGTATATATTAATACTAGTATATTAGTAACTTTTACTAAATATAACTAGGTAAAAAGGTTTACTAAGAACCTAAGATTTTTTTTTATTAAACTATATAAAGTTAAAGCTATAGGATTATTATTTATATTAATAAAAAATATTACCCTTAAATATATACTTTATTAAAATAGTAAAAAGTACTAAGATAAAGGTCTATATAATAATTATAGTAGAAGTAGTTAAAAAACTTTTAGTTTATTTACTACTTAGTATACTTTTTTATAATAACTATAGTATAGTAGTAAATTTTAATAAGAAATAAGTAAAGCTTAGGTTAGCCTATAATATAATAATCTTAGTAATAGTAGAAAATTATTTCCTTATTATAAGAAGAGTTATAGCCTAATATATAGTAATAATATTACTACATTTAGTCTACTACCTCCTTATTAACTTTATTAACTTCTTTAAGAAATATAATAAAAAAGGTAACTTATATAAATATTAAGTATACTTAACTAATAAATTTACTTTTAATATAATATTAGATTTATTAACCCTTAAGGTAATACTAGTATTAGTAACACCAAGGGATAGGTTAATATAGTTAACTGTACATATTAGTGGTAATTAACAAATAATGGGGGTAACTGTGGTTCTCTATTATGCGTGAAGAAAAGAAGGATAATTATTGTAGGTTAGTTAGTTAAATAACTAACTTATTGCCTATGAATCCTTGGAGAATCTATAGCTAAACATCCGAGGATTCGCCGGCAATGAGTTATTAGGGTTAACCTGATAACTCTAATATTTATCCGCGATAGTTAATATTATAACAACTAGTTTATAATAATATAAGTAGACTAATTACTATTAAGAAAGGTATAAAGGTAGTATAAATCTCTTTAGTATATAAGAGGAAGTCTATATAGCTTATTATAGAGAAAGCACTAGATATAATTACTTATAGTAATATAGTAAACTTCCTTAATATTACTAATAAGTTCCTTAATAGTAAAGGTAAAACTACTATAATAGTAGACATAGGTAATAAATTAGTAAATCTACTATTACTAGCTAAAGAGGTACCTAGATATAGGATAATAAAACCTAACTATTAGTAATACTAAGGGATAAGTTAATATAGTTAACTATATATATTAGTAGTAATTAATAAATAATAGAGGTAACTATAGTTCTCTATTATATATAAAGAAAAGAAGGATAATTATTATAAGTTAGTTAGTTAAATAACTAACTTATTACCTATAAATCCTTAGAGAATCTATAGCTAAATATCTAAGGATTTACTAGTAATAAGTTATTAGGGTTAACCTAATAACTCTAATATTTATTTATAATAGTTAATATTATAACACTAGTAACTTTCTATAGTGCTAGAAATCCTTTATTATTTATATCTAAAAGAATAGCTAAAAAATATAATAAAAACAAGAAGCTAAAAAGTATTTAATACTTTTTGCTTATATAGTCTATTATATATAAGAAACCTATTTATTTATCTATATCTCTAACTACCTATTATTAACTAGCTTCTTTAATATATTATTTAGTAATAACTTTATAAATTTATTTACTAAGTTATTACTACTATAAATCTACTATATCTTAAAAATCTTATAGCGTTTATATAACTAGTAAAAAGCTATAATATCTATTATAAGTTACTTCTTTTTATAGTACTAAGCTTTATAAGGCACTTATAAAGTAAGTATAAGTTAGTATAAAGTATTATAGGTATTTATAGTAGCTTAAGGTAGTTAGTAATTATTATAAGGGTAGTACTAATTATATAGGTAATATTAGCACTAGTAACTATTCTATAGACCTTAGAGGTAAGTATACTATATATAACTCTTTTATACTTTATTAAGCTAAAGTAGATAATATTACTAGTTAATTTAAAGCTTTTACTATTAGCAGTAGATTACTTAATAATTTACTTATTAGTAAAGACTATAATAAAGCTAGGTTAAGAGGTAAAGTTATAGTTATTTATAAATAAGCTATTAATAAATATAAAGAGCTTAGTAGTTATAAGGTTAATTAATAAGAATTATAGGCTATAGTTAAGGTTATTAATTTACTATTTAATTTAGTAGTTTAAAGCTTTAATCTCTTCTACTATAGGTAATTAGTGTTAAGTAGTAACTAAATAGTTAAAGTAGGCTTTAGGTTAATAAATAAAAGTAATATATATACTATAGGTATATTACTAGATATAATCTTACTAGGTAGTAAGTAATTTCTTATTAATAAGTTAAAGCTTTTTACTTTAGCCTTTTTAGTAAAAAGTAAGCTTACTATTAGTAGTAATAGATAGTATACTACTATTAAAGGTAATAAAGTTATTAGCTATAAGTAACTACTTAGGTTTTATTA
>NW_026851089.1:0-5195 GCF_030913465.1 Colletotrichum navitas
TAAAAAAGTATAAAGAAGGGTAAAAAAAGTAAGGTTATTAAAGTAAAGGTTAGTAATAGTAGTGTTATTAGCTAGAGGTATAGTAGATCTAGCTAAATAGGTTAGTCTAGCGTAGGCTAGTAGTAAAAAAATCTACTAGTAGGCGTATATTAGTAGCTAGGCTAGTAAAGTAATACCTTTAATTAGTTACCTTTAAGATAACTAATTAAATAGCTTTTAATAGTAATTTAGTGTATTTACCTTTTATTATAAATTTAATAGTAGCAGAGGGTTAATTACCTATAGTATTATAACTAGTTATACTACTACTTAATATAGTTAAATAGGTAATAGATTTAATGCCTATCTAAGAGCTAGAGCTATAGCTAGCAACAGCTAGTCTTATAGACTAGCAACAGGTAAGGCCCAGTAGGGCACTAGCTGTTAGCAGGATATTAGCCTAACTAATAGATCCACTAGCAAAGCCAAGAAGTAGATCTAAAGGTCAGCTATATATTATCCTATAATATAAAGAGAGAAAAGTAAAAAGTAAGTATTAAAAAGTTAGTAGTAGTAGTAGTAGTGCTTAGTATAGACTTACACAAGGAGGACCTTAACTAGCTAATAGCTAAGGGTAACCTATAAAGGTACTAAATAAATTAGAAAAAGGGAATTTCTAGCTAGCTTAGTAGTTATTAGGCTAAGCTATAAGGTTTCTTAGCGCTATAGGTTCTCTTTATAAAGAGTTAACTAGTAGATAGTAGCTTATACTACTAGCTATTAAGGGCTAAGTGTATATATTATAGCCTTAGGTATTATCTTAATAAACTTAGCCTAGTCTTTCTTTAGCTAGGTCTTAGTGCTAAGCTAGAGGAAGTAAGGCTAAGTATAGTAGTAGTATAGTAAGTACTTTAGACTCTTTAGGAATCTATATTAGTAAAAGTATTTAGCCTCTTTATAAGTAAAATAGTTATAGTACTTAGTAAAATCCTTATATTTTAACTAGGTAGTAAGTAAAAAGTAAAGTTCTTTATAAAGGAGTTATAGTTTAAAGTAAAGTTATTATAGGACAAGTGCCTTATATAGTAGATAGGTAGGTAAGACATAGGATTACCCTATTAGTATATATCTAGGCATATACCTAGGGGTATATATCTTATTGCTTATTTCCTCCTATAAGGAAGAGTAACCTTAATAGATAACCTACACTAATACCTAGCTCTTGTCCTATATTATTTATTTAGCTCTTTGTTATTACTTGCCTTGTTTTACTACTCTACTGTTACACTTTACCTTTGCACTATGTTACTTTATATTGCCTATTATAGCCTTACTCCTCCTGTTAGATCTATAATGGCTAGTAGGAAAGCTATATTAAAAGTTTAGTATTAGTGTCTAGGCCTCTTAGGCTAAGTAGCTAGTAGTATTCTAGGTAAATAGTAGACTACTAAGTAAAGAAAGTATATAATATATTAAGCTATACCTATTATCTAATATAACTAATAGTAAGTAAATAAAAGTAAAAGTCTAGAGAGTTAATTATAAAGCTTTTCTTAGTAAAAAGGTTAATAATATTATTACCTTAGATCTCTATATAGCCTAAGGACTAGTAAATATTAATAGGTAGTAAGAAGTTATCTTTTTAGTAGTAAAAGTCTAGAAAAATAGATTATAATAAGTTAAAAAGAGCACTATTTAAGTAGTAGATAACTATATAGTTATCTAGGTAAATAGAGATCCTAGTAGTGTCTAAGTAGCCTTATATAGCTTAGAAGGCTATATAGAGGCCTACGTTAGCTCTTTTAGCTTTAGTATTAAAGACTTCTATATTAAGGAGTTAGTAGTAGCTAGTATATATTAAGGAGCTATCCTAAAATATAGTATAACTATAGCTAGTGTTAAGTATAGAGGTCTAAAAGCTATTAGTATAAATAAGTAAATAAGTTATAAAGAGTATAGTAGTCTATATATTATAGGCCTTAGTAGCTACCTCTTTACTAAGTTTAGTATATAGTTAATATCTATAGGATTAGGAGTATAAGGTAAAGTAAAAAAAGGTTAAAAAGGTATATACTATATTAGCTAAGATAATAGGCTAAAGAAAAATACCTTATATAGCCTACTCTTATACTACTCTAAGTCTTATTATAAGTAAATAAAGTAAGTTAAAGGTCCTTAGTTAAAGAGAGTACTAAAGCTAGTAGGCGTCTAAGAAAAGCTTAATAAGTAAAGTATTAGCCTCTTAGTAAATTACTAAAAGTAGTATTATTTACTAGACTAATAAAGAGCCCTTAAGCCCTATATTAACTATAACTTAAAGTTTCCCTAGTTAGTCCTCTAGGCCTATATAAATATACAAAAAGAAGCTAGCCTTTCTTTTTATAGTAGCCTAAGAAGACCCTAGGTACTATAGCTTAGAGGTATATAAGGCTTTTAAGATAATAATAGTATATAATACTTTTTATATAGTAGCTAAGTGGGCACCTTTAATAACCTTATTAAGGCTATAGAGGTACTTTACTACTAAGTATACCTTAGTAGTATAAGTTTTAATATAGGACTTAAAGGATAAGAAGTAGTTAAGCTAGACCCTAAGCTACCTTATAGCTAACTTAAAGGTAATATATTAGTAGCTATATTTAACTAGTAGTAAGGTGTTTTTATTAAGTTTATAGCTAAAGTATATAACCTTAGTTTTAGCTAGGTTAAAAGTAATACTATTATTAGTACTATAGTAAAGTATTTAGTCTAGGATTATTTATACTATAGCTATAGTTTAAGTAAAGGTCTTCTTAATATAAAGGATACTATAATTATTAGTATATCTAAAGTATATAGCTATAAGGCCTATAGTATAAATAGGCACTATATATAGGAGGTAAAAAATAAGTAAAATAAGTAAGCCTTATAAAAGTCTATATAAGAGGGAGGCTATAGGTATTTAAATACCTTTATACTAAATATAGGCCTAGTATAGGCTAGTAAAGTATTATAGGCTAGAGCTATAGTAAGTGTAGTAGGGCTTTGCCTACTACAACACATAAGCTAGCAAGGTAGGCGCACTTAGTTAGCACTTAGTTAGCACCCTTATTTAACCTTATATATATAATATATATACTACTATAAATAACCTTCCCTTCTTAGTCTAGATTAATTATATTAAGTTACTATATACTTATTAAAAGATAGTACTAACCCCTTATATATCTAGACTCTCTAACTAACTAAATAAGTAAGCTAAGTAATACGCCTACGCTAGCGCAGGAGAAGGTAGCTTTTGTGTACAAGGCCTTACTTAAAATATATAATACTATCCTAAGCCTCTAAGCTAATATAATAGCTATTAAATAAAGCACTATAACACTAGTAAAGAAAAGTATAGTAACTATATAAGAGTATACTAAACCTATACCTATAGGTACTAGGCCTATATAAACACCTACTAAATTTATATAAGCACCTACTATACCTATATAGAAGGCTAGCTCCTAAGTGTAGACCTAGAAGCTACTGCTTTTACCTAAAAAGTTCTTAGGCCTATACTATAATTTTCCTTTATAGTTATACTAGATATATAATAAAATAAAGCTTAATTACACCTTCTTTATAAATAATTATAAAGTATAGTACTTTATTAATATATACCTAGAGATTAGGCTATAATATACTATCTCTATATTTTACTAGTAAGGTAGTAAATAATATAACTATAACCTTAAATAATTCTTATAGTACCTAGAGTATACCTATAGTAACCTTAATATAAAGTAGTATATAGCTAGTGCACTAGTCTTTATTTATATAAGGGATAATAAAACCTTTTTATCTTTTTATCTTAAGTTTAAAAGGACACTAGTAGAGGCTAGTAAGTAGTCTTAGGACTATAATATATATATTATACTTTTTATAAATACACTTTTACTATATATTTATACTACACTAGTAAGTGTCTTTCTCTTAGATAACTATAATAAGTAAGTTAAGTAGATTACTAAAGTATTCTAGAAGGTTAAAGACCTTTTATGCCTTTTTTAAAAGTAGTATTTACCTCTATATAAGGATACTAATAGTAACACTATAATAGTAAGGTCTATCTAAAAATAGAGTAATAAAAGTTACTTTTATAAAAATAATAGTAAAACACTAATAAGGTATAGTAATATATATAAAAACACCTAGGTATACTTCTACTACTAAAAGAAAAAATATATTACTAAGTAATATACTACTATATAACTAGTAGTATATATAGCTAAAGTAGTAGCCCTTATATATATTAAAGAGCTTTTATTAAATAATAATAAAGAGAAGGATATTAATAGTAAAAACTTAGGAAAAAAGTAACTCTAAGGTAAAATTAGGCCCTAGAGCTAATAAGCAAGGAATATAAAGGTTAAAAAAAGTTTTTATATAGTAGGAAAATAATTAGACTATTAGTACTACTAGATGCCTACGTTAATAAAGGTTCCTATATTTAAGCCTTTACTAATACTAGCTATAATACTTATATAATAGTAAGTAGCTACTTTATATACTAAAAGCGCTTACTATATATCTTATAATATAAGACCTCTTTAAAAGGATTTATAAATAACACTTAGCCTATAATAACTAAAGGTATAGTAGTATTTAAATTAAAGCTAAGTAGGTATTACTAGTGTGTCTATATATATATTATACTTAACCTAGGCTAAGATATCTTCTTAAGGAAGCCCTAGATAAAGAATAATAAAGTTATATTTAATATAGCTAAATACACTATCTACTATAGCTACACTAACCTTATATTATAACTAGTAGGCTAAAAAGAGTTAGCTAAGGTTTAAGAAATCTAAGTAGTATATATAGTAAGTATACCCCTTTTTACTATACTCTATTAATAAGCTACCTATAAGGATTATATATAATAAAAGTGCTACTCCCCTTTTAACAAGGATAGCTAGGCCTTCCTATAAGTAATAGCTATTAGCCTAGCTAATATATAAAAGGCACTAATACTAAAGATAAATAAGGTAGCCTAATAGGCTATAGTAATTATAGCCTTACTATAATAGGTTTATAATAAATATAGTAACCTATTTAACCTAAGTACCTTAATAATAGTTCCTTAGCACTAACTAGGCTAAGACTATTATATTAACCTTAAACCTAATACTATATTACCTTAAGGACTACTTTATAGTATATTATATAAGAAGCTACTTATACTTAAAAGA
>NW_026851090.1:0-5185 GCF_030913465.1 Colletotrichum navitas
GCTAACCCTTAGGCGCTAGCGCTTAGGTTAGTAGGTTAAGTAGGTTAAGTAGGTTAGGCGTTAGGCGTTAGGCGCTAGTAGGGCAAGGGGGGTAGGTTAGGTAGGTTAAGTAGGTAGGTGCACTAACTATATATACTAGTGTAGTTAATAATATTAATTATTACTGTATTTAGTATAGTATAGTCTTATAATATCTTATATTACTACCTACTGTCCCCTAGACCCTAGACCCTAGACCTTAGACCCTAGACCTATCTTTATCCCCTTATCTCTAGCTTTATTATTACCTTCTCTATTCTCTTTTCTATCTTACCTATTATTTTACCCCTTTTATTATTATTTATTATTATTTATTTTTATATTTTTTTTTTTTTTCTACTTCTATTATCTCTGTTTTACCCTTCTTTTGCCTATACTATATTATTTTTAACCTTTATTTTATTTTCCCTTCTTGTACACCCTTAATTCTCTTTATTTTATCTATTACTTTACCCCTTATTATTATTATATATTCTTTTTATTAGTATATTTTTTACTATACCTACCTTATCTCTTTATACCTCTGTTTTTTACTTTTATTTATCCCCTTATCCTCTATTATTATTCTATATTATTATTATTCTTTTTCTCTTTACTTTATCTTTTTACTACTATCTTTCTTATACTTTCCCTTTACTTCCTTATATCTTTACTTTACCTTTTACTTTACTAACTCTTCTTTTCTTTATCCTTATTACCTTTTACCTCTTTACTAATATTACTCTCTTAGCTTACTTACCCTTTATCCTTTATATCTTTATCTATTCCTCTATCTATATAACCCTCTTTATCTTCCTTTTAGCCTCTATTTACTTTAACTTTATAATCTTCTTTACTTAAACTACTACTTAATCTTGTTTTTTTTTTTTACTTTACCTTTACTTTCCTTTATTACCTCTCTCTTTGTTTTCTTTTACCTTAATAGTATTTTACTCTTCTACTAATCTACCTTCCTAAACGCCCTTAACCTTACTATAACTGTCTTTGTCCTTTTACTATTTTACCTATTATTTATTTTACTTCTCTCTTCTGCCTAGCCTTTTCTATTACACTTTTCTACTCTCTTTCTTTACTCTCTGCTAATTCTCTCTCTTATCTTTTATCTTACCCTTTTACTATACCTCTCTATATATAGACTCTTTTAACCTTTGCTCCTTTTTATATATTCCTCTATCTCTTCTTGCTTAAACCCTATGTATTTTTATTAACCTTACTTTACTTCTTCTTTAACACCTTTTACTATTTCTTGTCTCTTTACCTTTCTTTTACTACTCTTGCTATTTTTCTTAAAATTATCTACACTATAACCTTCTGTTCTTATAAACCTCTCTTGTTACTGTCTTGTCTTTTACCTTATCTACTATCTCTTATATTTATCCTTTTCCTTAAATCTCTATTTTTAAACCTACTGTTCTTTTACTTACCTTTATTAATATTAATTCTTAACCTAGTGTTAAACCCTACTTATTACTTTATAATCTTACTTCTCTCTAAAACCTTAGTCTTTTCTGTTCTCTTTAACCTTTACCTTTTCTTCTTTTTAACCTTTACTTTTACTTTCTCTTTAACCTTAACCTTTTACTTTCTCTTTAACCTTAACCTTTTACTTTTACTTTAACCTTAACCTTTTACTTCCTCTTTAACCTTAACCTTTACTTTTTTTTAACCTTAACTTTACTTATTTTCTTTAACCTTTACTACTGTTCTTTACCTTCTTATATTTCTTTTCTTGTCCTCCTCTACTTCCTTATCCTTATAACTCTACCTTACTTTTTATCTTTATTACTCTATATCTTACTGCCTTTTAACTACCTTTACTCTCTTATCTTATCTTCTTCTCTACTACTTACTTTCTCCTTAACCTTAACTTTACCTTATATCTATGCCTCTCTTGTCTTTTCTTATCCTTTTACTTATCTATTTTTTACCCCCTTTTCTTTTTTCTGTCTTTACGCCTATATATCTCTTCTATATTCTTCTTTTTTTTCTTGCTCCTTTTTTTTTTTTCTTTCTTTTCCTATGCTTTTTCTTTTTTACCTTTATCTTTCTTTACTTTTTACCTTATGCCTCTACTTTACTTTTCCTTACTATACCTATTACCTTAACACTAAACTTCTCTATTAACCTAATCTATCTCCTTTTTTCCCTACTTATAATACTCCTTTCTTGTTTATTACCTTATATTATATACTATTATACTCTTCTTTTCTACCCTTATATATATATATTCTATTATCTATTTTTATTTACTTGTCTATACTAATAAATATATATATATATATATAAATATTATATACTTACTTACTTTATCTAATAAACTTATTCTTTTAACTTTCTTTACTTTATATTACTTACTTTATATATTATCTCTTTTTCTTTTACTTTTACTTTTTCTCTCTTTTTAACCTTAACCTTCTTGCTCTTATTTAACCTTAACCTTTTCCTTTTTTATTATTACTTTACCCCCCTTTATCTCTTTTTATTATATTAACCCTTTTGTTTCCTTTACTCTCTTTCTATTTATACCTTTTTATCCTCTCTTCTCCTTATTCTTTTATACCTCTGTTCTCTCTTTATCTTTTCTTTATCCTCTCTATATCTGCCTACTAGCCTCTCTTACTTTACTTTTCCTCCTTATATCTATTCCTTAAAACCTATACTAACTATATATAACCTTATTACTTTACTATTTATTTCTTTACCTTTTTACTACTAAATACCTTATATTAATAATCTTTCTTTAATTTCTTTATATTTATATCTATTATCTAGTCCTTTACCTTATCTCTTGTCTTTTATATCTATACTATTCCCTTAATCTCTATATTAACCTTTACCTTATATACACTTGTCTTTATAAATATATACTACTATAACTAAATTAAAACTAGCTTTTTAGTCTTTAACCTTGCTTTCTTTTTTAACTTTAGCTATTTTCTCTTTCTTTAGCCTTAGCCTTTTCTTCCTCTTTAACCTTAACCCTCTTTCTTTTAACCTTAACCTTTTTCTTTTCTCTAACCTTAACCTTACTCCTATACTTAAACCTTAGCCTTTTTTTTCTCTATAACGCTACCTTATGCCTATTTATTTTCTTAACCCTCTTTCTTTTCTTGTCTTTTAACTATATATCTTCTCTATATTCTTCCTTCTTTATCCTCTTTCTCTTTTCTTACTACCTTTTCTTTATTTTTATCTTTATCTTACTCTTCCTCTCTATACCTATTACTTTACACTATATATCTCTACTAATATAATATATACACTTTTCTTTTACTTTAAATCTTTTATACTTACTTATTACCTATATAATGTCTTAATATACTATTCTTATCTACCTTTATATATATATATATACCTATATTACTAGATATCTATTAATATATAGGTATAAACTCTATCTAACTAACTTAATCTTTATCTTTCTTTTACCCTATAGTACTATATATACCTTATTACTATAAACTATATATATAAATAATAACCTTTTCTAACTATACTTATACCTTAAAACCTTACTAGCTATATATATACTTTTTACTATTACTAATTATATCTTTGCTACTCCTAGCTAAATACTATATATTAATATACCTTTATATTATTTCTATATATTAATACCTATAGTTTTATTTTTACCTTTACTACTGTCTTTTACTACTATACTACTCCTATTATATCTATATTAACATTTACCTTAAACCTACTTAGTTCTATTAACGTTTACTCTTATAACTATATTAAAACTTACTGTTTAGTCCTAATCTTACTTTACCCTTTTAACCTTAGCCCTTTTCTATCTCTTTAACCTTAACCTTACTCCTCCTATTCTTCCTCTTTTACTTTACCTTATACCTATATTTCTTTACTTCTGTCTTCTTTTACCTATTTATTTTCTTAATTACTTTCCTAATTCCTATCTCTTTACCTATACTTCTTTATTCTATTCTTACTTTACCTTATACTCTCTTTTTTCTTTATTCTCTTGCTTTTGCTTTACTTATACTTCCTTGTCCTTGTCTTTATCTTCTCCTAAGTATATACCCTACTTAGCCCTTTTTTACTATACCTATTACTATATACTCTATATCTTTATTAAATAAATAATATATACTAATAGTAAAGAATATAGTAATATAGCTAATTTACTTACTTAACTTTCCCTTCTACTATATCTTTAACCTTAAGCTATTCTATAACCTATAACCTTAACCCTTTATCTTAATAACCTTAACCTAGATATCTTTACTTTATTTTACCTTACTTTATATAACCTCCTCCTTTAGTGTCTCTGCCTATATAATAAACACTATATACTTATAGAACACTATTATATCTCTATATAGATTATAATACTTACCTACCTATATATATCTAATACTTCTTTACCTTTTACTTTTCTTAGTCTTTTTACTACTATTTTAAATCTAACTACTATAAATACTTTACTTTTACTATATAATATACTACTTTGTCTTAAGTACTTTGTCTTTTTTCTTTAGCTTTCTATAATACTACCCCCTTACCCTATATAGCCTATAGCCTATAATACCTATTCCTCTCCTCTATTACCTTATTCTATAGTAAAGCTATTATATAGTAAGACAACTAGCCTTAATCCTGCCTTATTTAACTTTACTACTTAGCTAGTAGTAAAGTGCCTTTTTCTCTTTAACTAGGTCTTCTTCCTATAGTACTTCCTCTTTATCTATAGTATTAACTATTATCTACTACCTTACTACTTTAGGAAGCTATAATATACTACTTATAAATATAGCTACTAGTATTATACTAAACTAGTAAGCCTTTAGCCTAGCTAAAAACTAACCTCTGTTGTCTACCTTAGCCTTCTAACGCTTATATATATACTAGGGTATCCTATATTAGAAGTAGCTAGAGAACCCTTAAAGTACTACTTAGTAAATATCTTAGCCTATATAAGTTAAATACTTTACTATACCTATACTTATTAGCCTAACGCTTTTTATAAGTATACTATAAATATATACTTACTACTATTATTATATTCTTTATCTTATAGTATAGAATATATTTATTTTATACTTAGTAAAGCTACTAGAGAAATATATTAACCTTTTACTTCTTATATTTACTTTCTCTTAAGCTACTAGTAGTTAAACTACCTTTA
>NW_026851091.1:0-5168 GCF_030913465.1 Colletotrichum navitas
AGTAAGACTACTTAGCCTTTAGCTATACTTAGGATAAGTTATTGCCCTTAGTGTTATAGTAGCACTTATTAGTTTATATACACTAGGTTACTATTATAATAGCCTTAGGCTATATAACCTAGGCCTAGGGGTTAATTATAGCCTTTTGTTTATTAAGTTAAGTAGCTATATAGTTAACTTTATTTATTAACTCTTTAAAGGGGCTATTCTTAAAGGTAATAAGTGTATTAAGGTTATTAGACTTTTTATTAAAGAGTATAATTTTAGTGTTTATCTAGTCTACTTACTTCTTAAGGTCCTTAAGGTACTACTTATACTTATATACCTTATTAGCCTTCTTATAAAGGTTCTTTATAATATTATTAATATTTATATTAATAGTGTTAGCTTTTTCTATAGCCTTCTTAGTAAGGCTAATAGCTATATTAGCTTTAGTGTTATATTTATTAATATTACTTTTATAGCTATTAATATTATTAGCTAGCTTAGTAATTTCCTTCTTATGCTTAGTAATAGTATAAAGCTACTTTCTTAGCTAATAAAAGTAATAGATCTCTAAGATAAATATCTTATTAAAACATTAGATAAAAAGAAGTATACTTATAACTTTTAAATTAGATTAGCTAGGTTAATAAAGAAAGGTTAAACTAATAAGTATAGCTTAGCTAAAAATATTACCTATATAAGGCTTACTCTTTTTATACTTAGTTAAAATAGTGTTTATTAAGGTAGTAATTTTATAGTAGAAGTATATATCTAAGGTAAATAATAATTACTATAACACTATAGAGCTACCTTATTATTAGGTATAAAAAGCTTTAACCTAGACTATAGTCTTCTTATAAAGCTATTTATTACTATTCTTATAAAAAGCTTTCTTTAGATAATAAAGTACCTCTTTATAAGTAAAAATAGCTAGCTTTAAGTTATAGCCTTTTTACTTTATAGGGGTATAAGGTTCCTATACCTAGTTATTAGTGTTATTAGCTTCTTTAGTAGTAGTAGCTTTAGCTTTAGTTTTATAAGCTTAGATTTACTTAAGGACTTTCTTTTTAGTAGGTTTATACTTATATAGGTTAGTTATTTACTTTATATAGTTATTAATCTTCTCTAGAGTAGTAATTACTACTAGCTTCTTATATATAGTAGTAGGCTTCTTTACTTCTCTAGTGTTATTATACTTTCTTATCTCTTTAGTAACCTTTATAGCTACTTTTATAGTATTAAAGGGTTTTCTTATAGTAGTAGCCTTATCTTAGAGTTACTACTAGATCCTATTAAAAATAAGCTATCTCTTTTACTTATAGCTCTTAAGTAAAAGCTTTTACTAATTAATATACTTTATAGCCTTATTAGTGTTCTCTATTATATCTTTAGGTAAAGAGATATTATTACTTTTAATACTAGAGATATTAAAGTCTATGCCTTTATTAGTGTTATTATTATAATGTTAACTATTGTAGATAAATATTAGAGTTATTAGGTTAACCCTAATAACTTATTACTAGTAAATCCTTAGATATTTAGCTATAGATTCTCTAAGGATTTATAGGTAATAAGTTAGCTATTTAACTAACTAACCTATAATAATTATCCTTCTTTTCTTTATATATAATAGAGAACTATAGTTACCCCTATTATTTATTAATTACTACTAATATATATAGTTAACTATATTAACCTATCCCTTAGTGTTACTAACACTAATTAGTAGTTAACTTTACTGTTAACTACAAAGGTTAACTTTACTATCTAAACTATAAATTAGTAAGGTCTATAAGAAGAGGTAATTATTACTAGTTAATTATTTATATACCTAGAGTAGGCAAGTACTAAAAAACGCCTCTATAAATACCCTTACTATAATAGTTTATACTAATTACCTATTATAATAGGTTAATTAATAGATCTATAACTAGTCCCTTTAACTAGTAGAAACCCTGTTAATTTACGTCTATTATATAAGCTTTATTACCTTTAGAGAAGCACTCTTAACTATAAAAAACCCCTTACTTTATATACCTATAGCTAACTAGTAATTATTTACTATACTTTATTTATTATAAGCTTTTTAGCTTACTAACTTCTTTTTCTTATATATATACTCCTTTTACTAACTAATAGCGTTAATAAGTTACTAATGTAATAGCCTATTATTTTCTCTCCTTTTACTAACTAATAGTGTTAATAAGTAGCTAATATAATAGCCTATTGTTTTTCCCTAAGTTATTTACCTATAAAAGTGTGTTTTTTCCTAGTTGTCTATACTACTAGTAGTAATCCCTTTAATAAATGTATACGCCTTCTAGTCTACTAAAAGAAACGCCTATATTTAAGAGGTTATTAGGCTAATAGAGGATAATAGTAAATAATACTACGCCTATAAGTAGAAGACCTAAGCTAAGATAAGTAAATATAATAAGCTTATAAATAAGTAAGGCTTATAGGTTACTATACCTTTGCCTATAAGGTAACAAGAAGAAGTTTATAGTAAGTATAATATACTACTTAACATAAAGTAGTAAGTAGTAGTAATTAATAATATATTTACTATACCTACTAACCTTATATAGTATATTCTCCTATAGTAATAAAGAAAAAACTATATTAAAAAGTTACTAACTAACCTTATAAGTAAGTAATAAGCTCTTATACTTAATACTATTACTGTATTTTATATTAGTAGTTATAAGTACTATAACTATATTAGTAGTAAATTACTCTACTACGCCTATAAGGATTTTAGTAAATAGTCTATAAATAACTTTAAGGTAATTAACTAGAAGGTCTTAATAAGCCTATATAACTTTATTATTAATTATAGCGTATAGGTTAACTATAGTAAACACCTATTAACTACCTAATGTATATTTAATACTCTCTAATAGAAGGAAGGCGCCTACTAGACTAATAAGATAATTACTATTATTAAAAGATTATTATATAACTTTAAACTATACCTTAAAGACCTTAACTTTATTAAGAATATCTAAGGTTATAATATAATCCTATATAGTAAAAAACTAGCTAAAGCCTACCTATTATTAGCAGTTACTTATTAGACCTCCTATAATAACCTAACTTTTACTTTACTACTACCTTTATTAACACTAAAACCCTATATAATAGCTAAAATCTATAGCCTATATATAATAACTACTGTACTACTATAGGAGCTCTTGTTAACTATAGTAATATTAATAGTAATATTAAGGCTAATACTAAAGTAAATAAGTAACCTTATAAAGATATACTTTAATAACTAGGCTATAAAGTATACTAGTAGCTAATATAAGACTATTAACTTAAAATTACTATTATTCTATAACCTTTATATCTAGGTAAGTATAATATAAGACTACTATAGAGTAGTAATTTAAGTAATACTTTAAGGTAAACTATAAGAGTATTATACTTTTACCTTTTACTAATAGGTAGGTAATTTTAACGCTCTAATAGTAAAGCTTAAAGAATAATTTAAAGGTAATAAGGTACACTTAGCTATATTACTAAGCTTTACTATATATTATTTAACTTAGTTACCTATAAAAACTATAGTAAGAATAAGCTTAAGATCTTAAGTTACTTATTAAAAGGGTTACTAAGCTAGTTAAGGTAACTACTTATAATAGCCTACTAAAGGATAAGGATTATTATAAGTGCCTTATTACCTATTACTATAGTATACCTAAGTGTACTATAGCCTTCCTTAACCTACTAGCTATATTCTATAGCCTCTATATATAACTATATAATAGAGTAGTAAATACTTTACTTTACTATAAGCTACTTATATAATACCCTATAGATAAATCTACTGCAGAGGATAAGTAGTTTTAGGTTAACTATAAGTATAATAGTAGCTATAATAATTACACTAATCTATAGTAAATATAAGGTTCTTTATAAAGTAACTACTATAGTAAAAACTAGTGTAGTAATAAATTAACTAAGAAGTACTTTATCTATAGTAAGCCTAGTTATTAGTTAACTAAATACACTAAAGAAGAGTAGTAATCTTTATTTAACTAGTATAAAAGCACTTACTTTATATAAGCTTTACTAGCTACCTTTAACTACTTTCTTCTTAACTATAAAGGTTATAATATAAGTTATCTTTAAAAGCAAGTAATAGTAAAGAATAACCTACTAGTAATAATAATAACTATATAGATATAGTGTTCTTTATATCTACTACCTTCTTTATATAACTATTAATTAATAGCCTAACTATATTCTCTAAGTTATATAACTAGGTAACTACTATACACTTACTATAAGAACCTACTAAAGGAACTATTACTTAGTAAACTATAAAAACTAATAAAATATTTATACTTAATAAGCACTATTTAGTAGTAACTTTTTATAGTATTATACTTAACACTAGTTAACTAAGAAATTAACTACTAGCTATAAGTAATACTTTACCTCTAGTGCTACTTAGGTAAAAAGATACTTATAGATACTACCTAAGTAAGTAAAGTAAGTATTTACTTTAGTAGTAGTAATTACTTTAAATCCCTAGGGGTAATTAATATACTTATACTACTTAGTAATTATTTTTTATATAATAACTACTAATACTCTATTTCTCTTTTACTTAAAGGATATAGACTATTATAGTATAAAATTTAATAACTTTACTAACTAGCTAATCTAGGGTAATAATATTATACCTATTATCTACTATTTAGCTACCTATAGATACTTCTATAACTACTAGAGAAGAGTATTACTAGGTAATACCTAATAGATAGTAAATTACACTAAATCTACTAGTAATTTAGCTACTTATTTATTTAGTAACTTTATAAGTTACTTAAATACACTAGAGAAAATACCTCCCTCTTATTAATTAAAGCTATTAATAAGTACTACTACTACTACTAATTATACTCTAAAGCTCTTAGTTACTTTAAGTTTATACTATATAATAATAATAAGTTTAACTATAAGATCTTTATTAACATAATATATCTTAATAGTAATAAACTAGTACTTTATATAGTTAATATAGTAATAGGTTTAATATAGTAAGATTTTTATAATTATTACTATAGAGTATATATAGAGGACTATAGATATACTAATTAATATATATTTAGCCTACTTAATTAATAATAACTAACGCTAGCCTAAATTTTTACCTTTAGTAAGTTAAATTA
>NW_026851092.1:0-5152 GCF_030913465.1 Colletotrichum navitas
TAACTAGGACGCCGGTTATAGCCCCTATATATATATTACCTATCTAGCTAGACCCCCTCTTCTAGATTCCTTTTACTCTTTAGGTAATAGTAAATAATTAATTAAAGATCTATTGCTTTAACTAGCTAGAAGGCTTTACTATTATTAGTAGACTACTTATTAAACTAACACTAATTAGTGTTTAGTTCTACTATAATAGTCTAGCTAGCTATTATAGTAGAATTTACTATAGATTAGTAAGGTTACTTATAGAAGAGGTAACTATTACTAGTTAACTATTTATACGCCTAGAGTAGGTAAAGACTAAAAAACGCCTCTATAAATACCCTTACTATAATATTATACTAATTACCTATTATAATAAGTTAATTAATAAATCTATAACTAGTCCTCTTAACTAGTAGAAACCTTGTTAATTTACGTTTATTATATAAGCTCTATTGCCTTTAGAGGAGCACTTTTAACTACAAAAAACCCCTTAATTTATACACTAAGAAAACTAGCAAGAAAATTACGTATTTACCCCTATTTCTACCTAGCTGTACCTACCTAGCCCTACTTGTTAATACACTATTAGATAGTTAGATAAAGGGCTATTAGATAGTTAGATTATTAGATAGTTAGATAGTTAGATAAATATATAGGCAGAGGTCTAGTTTACAAGAGAAAGTTACTAGTGTTAAAATAATTAGTATCCTTAATATCTAGGCAGATCTAGGTAGATATCCTACTAGGATATCTAGAACTAGAACAACTAGGACGCTAGTTATAGCCCCTATATATATATTGCCTATCTAGCTAGACCCCCTCTTCTAGATTCCTTCTACTCTTTAGGCAATAGTAGATAATTAATTAAAGATCTATTGCTTTAACTAGCTAGAAGGCTTTGCCGTTATTAGTAGACCACCTGTTAAACTAACACACAGTTACCCCTATTATTTGTCAATTACTACTAATACGTACAGTTAACTATATTAACCTATCCCTTAGTGTTACTAACACTAATATTTTATTTATAGTAAAGGTATTACTAGTACTTTATTTACTAGTTAACTACTAGATTTACTTCTTATAACTACTTAATACTTAAGATAAGTATTAAGTACTATAGGTCTACTATAATAAAGTAGTATAGTTAATACTTTACTACTTTTATACTATTAGTAGCCTTAATATAAAGGTAGTATACTTTTATTATTAAAAAAGGCTTATTATTTATATTAACTAAGGGAGTAGATAAGTATATTTATAGTAAGTAGTTAGTATTAAGTATACTTAGGCTTACTATATTAGCTTTTAATCTTAAGTTTATAAATACCTTTATTACTACTTATATAGTACTTTTTTATAATATAAGTAAGATCTTAATATAGTGTCTTTATTACTACCTCTCTTTTATTATTACTACTAGTATACTATTTATATTATTTACTTTCTTATAGTAATTATACTATATATATCCTTTTTTTTATATTTTTTATACTTTATCTCTAGGTACTTATTTATATAATAGCCTTATACTTTATAAGTATAGTATATACTTTATAGTTTTTTTACTTATAAGTAGTTCTTTATAATATACTTTAACTTATTATAGTTATAGTATATTTTACTGTTTATTTACTTATTTATATTATTAAAGCTAAGTATAATAATAAGGTTAGTTCTCTTATACTACTTAAGTACTACTTAAGTAAAGTAAGTATTATACTAGCTATATTATAGTTAGTAGTAAAAGTTAGTAGCTTACTTTATATACCTTACTAATAAAACTAACTTTATATATATTCTTAAGAGTACTAGCTATAAGCTAATAGCTTATTAGGTACTTAGTTATAGCTTAGTTAAGAAAAAAGAAATATATTACTTCTTTAGAATAGTATAAGGTAGCTTTATCTCTAGTGCTTTATATTTTATAAGGAACTAGTTAACGCTTTAGTTAGGCCTTTAGTAAAAGTAGTCTAGCTATAAAGTTACTATAACTATATAGCTACCTAGGTCTAAAAGCTTATTATATAAGAAATCTTTAAAATCTCCTTATATCTTAATTACTTACTTTATAAAGCTATATTCTTCTTTAGTTAAATACTTTATTTATTTTTTCTTTATATAGCTCTTAAGATAGCTTATTATATATACTATCTTATTATAGTTATTATAAAACTACTTTATATATAGTGTAAAGTATATATAGTAGTTAAATAAAAAAACCTAGAGGTCTTTATATAATTCTTTATTATATAATAGTATAAAGAAAAATAAAAGTTAATATAGGTGTAAGCTATTATCTAGTTTAGTACTTAAGAGGATTACTAAGCTATCTTAAGCCTTACTTTAGCCTTAGAGTAATAGCTTACTATTTATACCTATTATATAGTTAGCTTTAGTATTAAAAGTATAACTACTACTTTAAAGCTAGAAAAGCTCTTTATACTAATAGTAAATTTAAGTCTTTTTATAAATAATCTTAAGCTTTTTTTCTAGTTATTACTTTTTTTTTACTAATATAATAAGTTTATAAGATAAGTTATAGCTTCTTAAAGTACTTTTTTTTATAAGTAAAAAAGGTAAAAAGTAACTAGTTAAGTTAGTTATAGCTTAAGTACTACTACTACTATACTTAAGTATAGCTACCTCTTAGGTTATATAGTAAGTATTTATAGGTATATTATTTACTAGGCTAGTTATTTAAGTAAAGCTTTTAGACTATTAAATAATAATAAGTAACTAAGGTAATAAGTAAATATACTATAAGTATAAAAGTAAGTATATAGTATTACTAAAGCTAAAAGCTACTTCTTTTTTTTTTTTTTAAGTATTCTTAATATATATATACTTACTTTGCTTCTATGTGCCCTCTAAGTATATAATCCTCTTGTGTGCCTTATGTACTTACGCTGTACACCCTGCTTATTTAGTGTTATATAATACTTAACCTATGCTTAGCCTGTCTAGCCTATTTGTCCTTAACAACTATATACTTTAGCTTTTATTAAGGCTATTTACTATTCTTTAAGCTAAGTAAATAAGTTATTTATTAATAAAGTATATATAAAAGTCTTATTATAACCTTAACCTTATAAAGATAAATATAGTAATAATAAATATAGTAATAGTTATAGTAAAAATAATAACTATAATAAAGATTATTAACCCTTAAGTATACTTTTTATATAATAGCTATATTAGCCTTATAAAAGCCTAAAGTATATAGTTAACTACTTTATTAGCTAGTAAATAATTACTAACTATATAATAATTATTTTATTATTTAGAAAGCACTTATTATAGGATAATATAGTTAACCTTTAGATCTACTTTTTTAGTCTTACTAGTAGATCTATTAGTTAGGCTAATATCTTATTAACAGCTAGTGCCTTACTAGGCCTTACCTATTCCTAGTCTATAAGACTAGTTATTACTAGCTATAGCTTTAGCTCTAGATAGTTATTAAATCTATTACCTATTTAACTATATTATTATTTACTTATATAGACTATTGACTTATAAACTATATTACTTTTAAAGGCTTTTACTTTTTACTAGTGTAAAAGATACTACTTAAGTATATATATAACTTGTTCCTCTAATATTAGAGGAAGTAAGACTAGACCTAACTAACTAAGTAATACTATTATAATTGTCTTACTTTCTCTAGTTGTAGGTTTAATCTACCTAAAATAACTACTGTTGTATACTCCTAGCTAGTGTGCTGCCCTACTGTACATATAGGCCCTCTAGAGAAAGGGACCCATAGGGAGATTTTCTAGCTAGCCAGAGGGCATAAGTACTACTAGCCTAAGAAGGGCTTGTTACCCTAAGTAGGCCTATATAATCAGAGTGTTTTCTAGCTAGAGGGCTAAAGTAACAAAGTACAAGAACAAAAGTAAAGGCACCCCCTTCTTGTGTATACTTTAGCAACTGCTATATACCTTAGTACTTTAACACACCCCCTAGGCCTAAGAGCGCTTAAGACTTAGGCCTATTTTTATACTAAGGGATATACTGACTAACGCTCCTATTCTTGACCCTAAGCTATAGACCAGATCTTCTAGATTTATTAGACTTTTTATATATGTGCCTAGGGTAGGATTTAAACGCTAGACCTCTAGGTTACAGCAGTCTGGAGTGGGGTGTTGGCCCACTAGCGCAAATCAGACTGTTAATTGACAAAGTACAAGAACAAAAGTGGAGGCACCCCCTTCTTGCGTGTACTTTGGCAACTGCTATATACCTTGGTACTTCAACATGAAGAGCCAGCAAGAGCGTAAGTGCTGTTAATTAGCCGACGGGCTGTTGCTAACCCGAGGGGTTGAAGAGCCAGCCAAGAAGAGCGTAAGCGCTGTAATTGCCTAAGAAGGGACAGGCCTCACGGGGCCTCCAGCGAGCCGGCTAGTTAGGGGTGCTAGTGTGCCTTAGAGAGGGCGCCCACTTGCCTTTTAACCTAGAAATTCAGGGACAAATTTCCTTAGAGAAGAGGGTAATTATAAGAGATTCTACTTAAGCACACGTACGTCTTGTTCTTCTAACATTAGAGGAAGCATAACTAGACCTTTTTGTCTAGTGGTTATTAACTAAGTAATATTATTATAACTAGCTCTTTAAAAGTATAAAGTAAAATACGCCTAGGGGCTTTTACTTTTTCTTTTACTTTTGAAGACTTATTAGTAAGATACCCCTAGGGGCTTTTGCTTTTTACTAGCTCTTTAAGGCTTATAAGTAAAATACCCTTAGGGGCTTCTTTAGCCTTGTCTATATATTTAGTTAGTATACTTTCTTAGAAAAATATATCTCTAGCTAGCTAGTGTTCTATATTAAAAATTACCTTATTTATTTTACTTTCTTCTGTTATTTATCCTACTGTAATCTACTGTCTTGCTTATTATGTCTCTACTTGCTTTACCTACTACTCTTTTACTAACCTCCTCCTCCTCTCTCTTTTTCCTTTACTCTCCTCCTTTTGGCGTCCGTTATAGCTCTAACCTCACACTGCTAGGGCCATAGGCCTAGGCTACTATATAAACTAAAATAGTCTACCCTTAGAAATATAATTATGTCGCTAACATTAGTAACAGTAATAGTAAGCTAATAATAGAGGCGTAAGATTTCCCTGTAGGCCTTTAGAATAGCAGTGCTCCTAGATACTTACTTA
>NW_026851093.1:0-5118 GCF_030913465.1 Colletotrichum navitas
TACTATTACTATAGTTATTACTAAATTACTAGTTATACCTTTAGCTATAGTAGGTGTAGTTAACTTAGTATTAATTATTAAGGTCTACCTAGTACTAACTAACCTTGTTGTTATATTTTATTATAGTACTTACTAATAACTATAGTTAGTTATAGACTTCTTTTAATATAGACACTAGATTAAATAAGTATAATTTACACTTATAAACTCTAGAGTAAGTATTTAATAACTAGAATTAAAGGACTTTATTATTATAGTAGCTATTAGGTAACGCTTACTAGATAAAAGTAAGTTTATTAATAAGCTTCTTAAGTACTTTAAGCTTACTTTTTTTAAGGTTATTATATATAATGTAGTAAAAAGTAGTATCTTATTACTTAGTAAAGTATATCTAAATAGCTTTAGGGCTCTTAAAGTAAGCTCTTATTTAGGTAACTATAGTAGTAAAGTCTTAGATATTTTTATTACTAATTTAGGTAAAATAAAAGGTAAAAGCCTTGCCCTTAAGTATTAATAAAAAGGCTAATACTATCTAGTGTCTCTTAATACTAATTTTACTATAGTTATTATAGAATAAGTTTAACTTAATATTAAATATATTATATATTTTACTAGTATACTTAGATTTATTAGTAATAATTTTAGTTAAGGTACCTAATTACTAAAGAGAAAGATAATTACTAATAGTATTATTCTTAATTAGTAGTAGCTATCTTATGCCTTAGGGTTCTATAAGATTAGTATATAAGTAAGTAAAAGGTTCTTACTATAATTAATAATAAGTAAAAAAGAATAATAGACTATTACCTTATTAAAATAGTCCCTATATTATATTATATAAAGGAAGTAGTAAATCTTGTATAGATTAAGTCTACTATAGTAATACTAAGGTTTACTGCTTTTACTAATATAACTTCTATACTTATTTATTAAGTTAGGCCTATATTATTACTAGCTATTACTTAAGGTTTATAAATATTACTAGGCTTTATTTAGTTATATAGGTAATAGGTTACTATTCTTGTTTTTACTTATACTACTTTAGGCTAATATAACTATGTTGAATATTATTTAAGAAGCTATTATATATTTTAATAAGCCTATTAAATATTACTAACTTATACTATACCTTCTTAACTTCTTTATTTATTTATATATAAAACTTATTATTATTAATAATAGTAATAAGGTATAAGGTAATTTGTTAATAGTCTTTAGGTATAAAGATGCCTTAGTTAAGAAGGAAGTTATAAAAAATTAATAGTAGTACTTTACTAGTAGCACTAAAGAGGGCTTTGTCTTATTTATTAAAGTAATATTAAAAGTCCCTCTAGAGCTTATAACCTATAAAGGCTTATTTAGCCTATTTAGCTATATAATAGGTAAAGTAGAAGTAAATAGTAGAAGGGTTTACTTATTAAGAAGGATTTCTTAGCTATACTTCTTATAATTAATATATTTTACTATAGAGGTAGGCACCTTAGGGTATAAGGTACTACTAGATTAACTTATTATAAGGTTAGTTATTAAGGTTAATTAGTAGTAATTACTATATAACTTTTGTAGTAGTAATTAAGTAGTAAGTTTTCTTCTTAATATAATTATACTTATAAGTCTAGATAGTGCTAGGTTAGTTTTATATATATAAGGTAGATAAGAATAGTTTTCTAAAGGGGTAAATATAAAATAAAGGGGAAAGTTAAATAAAGTAGTAATTATTACTACTTAAGTGTCTCTTTTTAATAGCACTATAGTTAGTGTAGAAGAGATTTTAGTTATTAAAGAGGTTCTAATAGCGTAATAGACACTATAGTGTTTCTTATAAAGGTAAAGTAGCCTTAATAATACTTAACTTAGTTAGTAGTCTACTAGGTTATAGTAGGCTAAGTAAACTTCTATAATAGTAAGCCTTGTTAATTACTAGTTATTAGTAATAATTAACTATTAATTAATATTAGTTTTTACTAGTTAATTAATAGGGATTCTATATCTTATAATATTATAAAGGTTAAGAAAAGGTAGTTAAATTATAGTTATTAATAGTTAACTAGTTAACAAAGTAAAGTAAGAGTATAAGTGTAGTAGTACCTTTGCGTATAGGTAAAGGTAAAGGATTCTACTAGTAGGCAGTATATTATATAACTTACTGCCTCTAGCTATATTACCTATATACTAACAGTTTTAAGAACTATAAAAGATTTATTTATAGACTATAACTATAATACTTTTAAAATAATTTAATATAATATTATATAGTATATACTAACTATTATTTAGGTAAATTCTTTAGAGTAGTAGAAGAATAATATAGAGAAATTTCCTATTTTATCTATATTAGCAAGAAAATACTTAGCTATACCTCTTACTTCTACTATAGTAGAAAGTAGTTTTAACTAGTCTAGTAATATTATTACTAAAAGAAGAACTAATTTAATAAATAATACTAGAAAAAGATTAATGCTTTTAAAAGGCTAGTAATAATCTAGTAATTTAGAGGGCTTAGATAGCTCTTTCTATATACCTAAGATATATAGTAGTTTATTTAATATAGGCTTTAAATACTTATCTAAAGAAGAAGGGAGTATTATAGAAGAAGAAGTAAAAGATAAAGAAATAGAAGATTTTAAAGAAGTAGAAGAGATAGAAGAGGATTCTAGTTATTAAGAGCTATTTATTATATAGTTAGTTATTATATAGTTAGTTATTAAAAGTTATTTATTATATAGTTAGCTATTAAAAGCTATTTATTATATAGTTAGTTATTATATAGTTAGTTATTATATAGTTAGTTATTAAAAGTTATTTATTATATAGTTAGCTATTAAAAGCTATTTATTATATAGTTAGTTATTATATAGTTAGGTATTAAAAGCTATTTATTATATAGTTAGTTACTATATAGTTAGGTATTTAAAGCTATTTATTATATAGTTAGTTATTATATAGTTAGTTATTAAAAGTTATTTATTATATAGTTAGCTATTAAAAGCTATTTATTATATAGTTAGTTATTATATAGTTAGTTATTATATAGTTAGTTATTATATAGTTAGTTATTAATAGTAACTTTAGTATAGTTATAGTATATTAATATACTATACTTTAAGTAATATATAGTTATTTTATCTTTATTACTTATATAGTAGTAAATACTTATAAATAATACTTAATAAACTTTACTAAATCTTAGTTTTTAAGTATACTATATTTTAAATAAAATATATAAATAATACTATACTATAAAAGTGTAAGAGGTTAGTACTACCTTCTAACAGGTGTATAGCAACTTAATATAATTAATCTAGACTAAGGAAAGAAGGTTATTTATAGTAGTGTACACGTTGTATACATAAGGTTAAATAGGGGTACTAACTAAGCGCTAACTAAGTGTACCTACCTTACTAGCTTATACATTATAGTAGGTAAAGCCCTACTACACTTACTATAGCTCTAGCTTATAATATATACCCTCTCTCTGCTAGTAGTTAAAAAAATAAGGTTCCTAGGCCCTACTAGCCCTCTATTGTATATAACTATAGAAACTTAGCCTATAGTTATTACCTAGTGTAGACTACTTAACATTTTTCCTTTTTTTTTCTTTTCTCTAGGCCTCTCCTTTAGTATTATAAGTATCCTTTTTTACTGTTATATATTATTATTATAAAGTAATTATTTTACTAATATAGTCTTTATTAATTAAAGATAATTAAAATTAAAAGATACTAGTAAGTTACTTTTATAAGTATATATATATATATATATATAGACCTACTATTAATTTATTATTAACTTATTATATTATAGCCTTTTACTTTTAGCTAAAGCCTTTTACCTAAGGACAAGAAGTAGCTTATACCTAAGACCTTATTACTACTTTTAACCCTAAGTATACCCTTGTTACACTATTTTATAAGTTAACTTATACTTATATTATAGTAGATTTATAGCTAACGTTAAAGATAGTCTTTTTCTCTTATACTACCTATAGTAAAGAAGGTCTACTTCTTAGTAGGCACTATTTAGTGTCCTCTTTACTAGTTATATACTAACTACTTAGTAAAGGACCTTATAGTACTTTACTACACTAAGAATATAGCGTCTAGTAGTACTTACTATACTTCTTGTATATTAAGTAACTAACCTTACTTAGAAGGTATAAGTCCTCTATTTCTTACGTTTATTACTCTTTTTATACACTAATTTTTTCTCTTAGATACTTATTACCTCTATAGGCCTTTATAAGGCTATAGATACTACTACTACTACTATTACTAATAGCCTTATAAAGGACTTTACTTTTTAGGGTATCTATACTACTACTACTAAGGCCTAGTTAGTCTTAGTATACACTAAGTAGTAGGCTACCTATATAGCTTAAAAAAGCACTAAGAGTATATACTTATATAAGTAAGCTAAATCTAAGGTATAGCCTAATATACCTATAGTATAGCCTATAGCTACTTTTTTTTTTTTATACTAGCTACTACTACTACTACTACTACTACTACTACTAATATAGTTATCTTTTTATTTAGTAGGCTTAGCCTAGGTAGTTTTATAACTACCTAGGCTAAGTAGCTTATTATAGCCTAAAAGAGTATTACTAGCTCTTTAGCTACTATAATTACTATTATCTTATTATTTTATAAATATAGTACTAATTTATTACTTACTTATATAGTTTATTAACTTTATTTATACCTAAGGTACTTACCTTATGTCCTTTAATCTAGGAGACTACTAGTAAAGTAGTCTCCCTTGTGCCCTTAAGGCACCTTAGTATTATCTTACTTTACTACTATTATAGCCTCTCTAAGGGTCTAATTTTACTTATTAGCTATAGCTAAATAAAGAATTATTTATCTTATATTTCTTTTATTTTTTTTATATATAGTCTATACTTCTATTATATTTATTAATTAGCCTATATTTATTCTTATAGTTATCTAGGGCTATAGTGTCTTTTATTAACTTAATAGGCTCTTAAGTAGGCTTTATATAGCCCTCTTAGTATACTAATACTTATTACTTTTTTACTTTATATTTCTTATACTACTTAGTGCCTAGGATCTTAGCTACTTATTATTCTTTTTCTTTATCCTTAATAACTAGTAAAGG